>NC_022014.1:3204822-3207034 GCF_000317375.1 Microtus ochrogaster
CCACAGAGAAACCCTGTCTCAAAAACAAAAAAAAACAAAAAAAAAATAACAATAAGATGTTTAATTATATGTACATATATGTGTCTGTACAGGATATAGCATATGTGTGTAGGTGCCCACAGAGGTCAGAAGAGAGTGTAACATCCCCTTGGAGTTGCAGGTGTTTGTGAGCTGCCTGATGTAGGGGTGCTGGGAAGCAAACTCAGGAGTACATTCCTCAGGCTGCATTCCTAAAGAACACTAATAATGTATTTTGTGTTTTTACCACAAAAATGTGAATACTGTGTCATGATTTGGGTATAAAATGACCCCAAAGCCTCATTTGTTGCAGGATTAGTCCCAAGATTATTATTTTTTCTTTTTTTTGTTCTTTTTTGATAGTGACATTATTAAGAGGTGGTTAATTCCTAGAGCCCTGACCTCATCAATACATTCATCTATTGTCGAATTAATTGCTAAATAAATATCAGGAGGTGGGACCTAGTTAGAGAAAATCGCTAGGGATATGTCTCCCCTACCGCAACATTCCTCAGCTTTCTTCAGTAAAATGTAACCTGCAGTTTGATTCTTAAATGCATTGTACAAATATTGGCATATGTTCATGATCACTTCCAAAAGAATGAAAAACAGAAAGTATTTTACCTGGATTAGTTGTGATAATGGTTTTTGAGATTACTGTGGCTGCCATGCAATTCTGAAATTTGTTAAAATTTATTCTTACATCTGAGGCAAATATTACTGTTTTGGAGAGAAGTCATTTTTAAAGTTAATATATGAGGGATGAAAATAATAAATATTTTCAACACAATCATAAAATTAAAAGACCTGTTTCTCGTGCCATCCAGCTCTGTGCAAGTAGAATGGATTCATTATCCCAACTGCATTTGTTTAAAAGGAAGTGAAACAAAGTGAATACATTAGAAAAATCTGGCTGTGATGTATTAACATCCCCCTTTAAAAGAACCTCCCAACAGAAAAAAACAAAAACTGTCTTAGTGACTGGGGTTAGCAATTTCCAGGTAACCAAAGAGGTTAAGACTTCGTACTTTAAATTTTCTAATCTATTACTACTATGTATATTTGTGTACACACGCACACTCACATGTGTGCACTCAAGCTACAACATACACATGGAGGTCAGAGGACAACCTCATGGAGTCTGTTTTCTCCTTCCACCTTTATGTGGACTCTGGAGATCAAACTTGGGTTGCCAGGTTTGCTGGGAAAGTATCTTTACTGGCCAAGTCATCCCCAAGGCCCAAGACATACTTAACACCTATGCAAAAAGTTGGTTTTCAGCATATACTAATCTTTAACATCTACTCCACAAGTCCTTTAATTGCCCAGCACTTGGTTACTTAGAACTGAAGGATTCAAGATCTAAAAATCTTCAAAGTTGGGCCTTCTAACCGTTACAGTTGTGTCTCCCAAATGGATACATAGTTCAGGGGACTTGATAGGTAATGGTGCTTGCAGGCAGAGATATTAGGAAGGACTTTAGAGTATAGCCTATTATCTAGGGTACCAGTGAATCTCAAAAAGGTTGATTTGTTCCTCATCAGTGGACCCCAATAAAAAACTATTTGTTATGAAGCAGAATAATAAAATTTGTAACAGTGGAGTACCTCTAAGTTATTCTATGCCATCTAAGGTTGCATACGGAAAAATCTCAGCCTTCAAGAAAGAAAGTTTTTTTCAAACGTTGCTTATCACTTATTATGATACCTCTTGATACAACATTTGTTCATAAAATAAAAGTTTTCTGTCTCAGTAATAAGAGCAGGCTATCACAGGGACAGATAAGGGAGATTACCATGTCATTGTGAAAGAAGGTTCTGTTTCATCAAAGAGTTTAACTTCACACCTCTGGCCTTTTCTTCGGTCTGAAGTTGTAAAGTATTTTGGCTCTCCAACCTTAGAAATTGAAGGAAATTATTATTCCTCTCTACATATATAGAGGTACTTAAATATAATCAAATAGTTTCCTTTTGACCATGAAATTCTAAATATTAACAAGGAAAGGATCATTAATAAATTGTCTACATGTACTTTGTGCCTAAACTAGGTGTACTTAGCTGAACTTGTAAATTTGAACACTTTGAAGAGAGAATACAGACATATGTGCTCAAACGTGAGACAAATAAAAACTATTTGTTGGCAGGGCGGTGGTGGCACACGCCTTTAATCCCAGCACTCAGGAGGCAGAGGCAGG
>NC_022014.1:3207134-3209220 GCF_000317375.1 Microtus ochrogaster
CCAGCCTGGTCTACAAGAGCTAGTTCCAGGACAGGCTCCAAAGCCACAGAGAAACCCTGTCTCGAAAAACCAAAAAAAGGAAAAAAAAAGAAAAAAAAAACTATTTGTCAAGATACTAGGACAGCCGGCTGAGGTAAAGACAACTATCACTCCAGCACTTGGAAGACTGAGGTAGGATTGCAGTTGAGTTCCAGCCTGAGCTGCATCAAGATCCTGACTTGAATACATAAACCTGGGTGTAGTGGTGCAAACCTTTACTCCCAGCACTTTAGAGGCAGAAGCAGGTGGAGATCTTTGAGTTTGAGGCCAGCCTGGTCTACATAGCAAGTTCCAGGATAGCTAGGACTAAACAGAGACAAACTGTCTGAAAAAAGCAAAACAACAACAAAAAGCTAAATAAACGTTCCAGGACAAATGTTCCAGGACAGACCTGCTTGTGACATAAATTTGAAAGGGTGTCTCTTCCCAAGGCTTAGCACAGAGTCTGGCATGAAGTTGTTGTGAAAGCTTGTGCTCCAACTTCCTAGGCCTCAGTCTCTTGAATATTGATGCCTCCCTTGTCTTCTTCTTGGGGTTAAAAATGTGAGGACCAAATGAGGGAACGCACAGGAAAAGCACTATGGTTTTTTTTTTGTTTGTTTGTTTGGTTGGTTTTTTTTTTGCTTTTTCAAGACAGGGTTTCTCTGTGACTTTGGAGCCTGTCCTGGAACTAGCTCTATAGACCAGGCTGACCTCGAACTCACAGAGATCCACCTGCCTCTGCCTCCCGAGTGCTGGGATTAAAGGCGTGCGCCACCATCGCCCAGCCCAAGCACTATGTTTTGATGTCCAATTCTGCCCACAATGCAGGGAATGTATCAAAGAAGTAGAGGTGGACCCAGAGGGTCTTGTGTCTCTGACCAGCAGGGTTTGTCACAAGAACACAAGTGACTGGGTATGGTGGCACACACCTTTAATGACAGCACTCAGGAAATAGAGGCAGGAGAATCTCTGTGATGTCAAGGCCAGCCTGGTACATAGTGAGACACTCTCTCAACACATACTCCCAAAGAGAGAGAGAGAGAGAGAGAGAGAGAGAGAGAGAGAGAGAGAGAGAGAGAGAATGAATCATCTCTGGCAGCCTCAAGCAAAGGCCCGAAGACTAGCCATTTGATCCTCTCCTAAGTCACTACCACAGCGTGTATGAGCACTGTGGGAAATACCTAAGAGAAATGCAAAGATTCCATGAAACAGGACCTACAAGAGAAGGTCAGAAAAAGCAAAGGCCAGAGGATAAGAGAGGTCAGCCATAGAAAGGGGAATAGGTAAAATACTGTCTTTGGGGTTGAGAAGTCAAACAAGAATATAAAGGGCATAAAAAAGTGATATGACATATACAAGAGGGTACCATGCTCATGGAGGTGAGGTGAGCTGTTTCTAGGTTTTATATGTAAATGATATCATATTAGAGGATGTCAAGGAAACAACTAGGGTTGGCTGAAATGGCCTGGAGAGTGATTTTGATTCAAGATTGTCACATAGAGTATCAGATTCTCTATCCTAAACAACAATTTTCTGTATGTGCTATATTTTGTGAAGATTTACTTTTTGTGGTGAGGGTAGGAGAAGCATAGAGCCACACTCCAAGTCCTTCAAAGTATACGTTTGAGGTCCACCTTTAAACCTTTTGCAGTGCCTTTGTCTGTTAAACTGCTAAACTCAGAGCTTGTCACAATTACTGAAACAGATGCTGATGTAACAGGAGTTGTGAAATACTTCTGACTTCTGTGGGCACTGTCATCTGCTTCTCACCAGCACCAGCCTCAACAGCCCTCACTGCAATCTAGATCTTCTCCACCCTCCTCCACCTCTGAGTCACTCTGAGCACACATACACAGCTAACTCTTCGACTTGTTTAAAGAACATTATGGCTGTTCACATCAATAATCTTATCCTTTCTATTTGTGTTTTTGTTTAACCCAGTATGCAAAGCTTTTGTATACCTAATGGATCACTTATAAATACAATACTGAATGATTTTATTCTTTTAGTGATTTATAGATGAAATGCTAATTTACTTATAATGAGAATTTTTTTCTTTTTTTAA
>NC_022014.1:3209725-3210394 GCF_000317375.1 Microtus ochrogaster
TTGCCTCTGCCTCCTGAATGCTGGGATAAAAGGGGTGCGCCACCACTGCCCAGCCCAAGAAATATTATTTTCTTAATTCAATTTACTACCAAGGTAAAGAGGAAATATTGACCCATCTGGTGCTTACTGCATTCCAAACACAAATCAGGTGACAGAGTGCCCTGCCATGGCAGGGAGTTGACTGCTTTTCTGACTTACCGATCTCACAGCTGCAAGCACATTAATAATTCTCCCATCAAGATTGTGTCCATTTGCAACAATGTCAGTCAATGAGTAATAATCTCGAGATTCTTTAACAGGCAAGTGTATCAAAGAAAGTAACTTGGTATCCACTTCATAAGGGGAACAAACTTTTACCATTGAGTGACTCTCACTGAGCAGTAGTTTCCAATTGCTATATGAAAAAAATACAAAAAGTTGGCACATTATTGTTAATTAAAAATACTTTGGTTCACATTAGATTATATAGCTAGGTGTGATTGTCCACACTTATAATCCCAGCATTTGGGATGCAGGTCTAATTTGCAGAAGGACTAACATATTCAAGGCCACCAAGGTATAGGTATGGAATTCCAGCCCAGTTTGAGTTATAAAATCAGACCCTGTTTAAAAAAAATGATCACAGTAGACTACTTTTTGTTGGAATTTAGACTGTATTAAGAAAGCTAT
>NC_022014.1:3210939-3228927 GCF_000317375.1 Microtus ochrogaster
CTCTGTAGACCAGGCTGGTCTCGAACTCACAGAGATCCGCCTGCCTCTGCCTCCCAAGTGCTGGGATTAAAGGCGTGCGCCACCACCACCCGGCCAATAATGTTCTTTTAATGAAGAACATATATTGAGATTTTTTTCTCTGGGTTGTTTTTTCTTTTTCTTTTTTATTATTATTTTATTACTTTAAAAAAAATACCAATCCAAATTTCCACTCCTTCCCCTCCTCCCACTCCCTCCGCACACCCTCCCTCCCCTACCCCCTCCAATCCTAAGAGAGGGCAAGGCATCCTGCCCTGTGGAAAGTCCAAGGCCCTCCCTCCTACATCTAGGTTGAGTTCTAATCATACTAGTTGTAGGACCTTATCCAAGACTTGAAGCTGCAGTTTCCTTTTCTTTTAAACAGGATATATATATAAATACTCTAAAGCTTGAGATTATAAAAACCTGAGGTCTCATTTTTTAAAGACTTATTTATTTTATATGTGCATTTTCCCCTGCATATATGTATGTGTGCCACATGTGTGCCTTGTACCAGTAGAAGAATTCAGAAGAGGGAATCAGATCCCCTGGAATGCAGTTATATGGTTGTGAGTCCCAGTGTGGGTTCTGAGAACTGAGTTGTTCTGAAAGAGCAACCAGTGCCCTTAACCACTGAGCAATCTCTCTAGCCCCATACGGAGTCCTTGACTTGGACATTATTAACACCATTCTCTAATCAATTGCGCTAACTGGCCAGCCATCATTATTTCTTTTATGACTCCGATTGCTTTACCTAAGTACCTGAAGTCAGGATCTTTGTTCTGCTTACTTCTGTAGTACTACATGTGAAGTCCATTCAGAATTCTCACAGTTTGAGAATTGAAACTGGAGTTTCACAAGTCTTAAGCCCTCCTCCACAGAATGCTAGTCCAGTTCCTCCTTCCCACTTAGTTTTTCACGGTCTCACTTCTCCTGACTCATCTCTGGTGACTCACCCTCCATGTTACAATCAAGTTTATCTTCCTAAACTACAGAATAGAATATTATTTCCCAGATAAAGACTTTCTAGCCCTACTCATCACTGAGAAGTGAATTTCATCTGAGAAGTACCTTGGCTTCTCCCTTTCCTCATCAGCTCTGTATTCCACCTATGCCAACTATGAAACTGCTATTTTTGGTGAAAATTTGTTGAATGTCAGCAGTTTCCTGTTGCTCAACCTAAAAGTTAATTATTCTGGATATTCTGGAAAATGCCAAGAGCTTTCGCATTTGTTGGGTCTGCCAAACATGTTCCTCCCACCTCCCGTACATATTTACTAATACAATTATGTGCTTTTCTTCAGTCTAGGCATGGGGAGAACGGTATGCAAAATACACCTAATCTCGTGAAGCTCATATATATGAGCAGGGATCATAAAAACAATTAATCAAACCATCTCAGAATGTGATGTGGATACAATCCTTTTTTTTTTTCTTGGTTTTTTGAGACAGGGTTTCTCTGTAGCTTTGGAGCCTGACCTGGAACTAGCTCTTGTAGACCAGGCTGGCCTCAAACTCACAGAGATCTGTCTGCCTTTGCCTCCCAAGTGACGGGATTAAAGGCGTTTGCCACCACCACCCAGCTATGGATACAATTCTAAGAGTGGGGAGGAAAGTCTTGGTGAGTTACTGAAGGGGCATCTATGAAACAGAGGGTCAAATGAGGCAACAGTCTAGCTGAGACACTGATAACCCAAAGAAGCAAATACTCAAGAAGATAGGAGCATGTTCTATGTAGAGGGACAAGAAAGCTGAACGGATCTTAGTGCAGTGAGTCCAGGTGTTCATGAAAAGGAAAATTCTCAGTGGCTGCAGAGAGACAGGCTTGAGTAGAGGTCAGAAGAGCAGATGTTCATGTCACAGTCAGCCATACTCAGCGAGAGCCATTTATAGAGCACTATGGAGTTAGCAGGCACAGAGTCACCTTGGAAGTCAGGCTTCTTCCTCAGCTCCCTACCCCAGCTTTATTGGGAGGCTTGATGAGGAATGGACTGCAGGCAATGCATAATTCAGGGTACAAAATCTCTGAACCTCCATGTAGGGTCCTGCTCCAAGGGACAGGCATACTCTTGAGTTCCAGCTGCAGGTTCCCCCAAACCCATCCTTGCAGGGTTCTACTGAGAGTCCTCGCTCAATAGGCCACTTGGAAAGAATCTTGCTCTCAGATTCTCCTTCCAGGAAACCTGGCCTAAGACAATGGGTATGTGAGTAGAATGAGAGCCTGATATGGTATTATATATTCCAGTATTTATCATTTATTGTTTAGGGATTTTTTTAAGATTTATTTTTATTTGTATATATGTGCTTTTGTCTGTGTTTTTATGTGTGTTTGTGGTGTTCACAGAGGCCAGAAGAGGGCATCAGTTTCCCTGGAGTACAGGCTGACGCGAGCTGCCTAATGTGAAGGCAGGTCCTTTGCAGGTCCTCTTAACTGCTAAGCCATCTCTCCAGCCCTCTAATACTTTAGTTTTATTGTAACTGGAGTCTTGTTTTTACAAATCTAAGCATGATATTTCATATCTGAAAATCCTGCATTCATAGACATCTCCACATAATCATGTATCAAATATTTCAGAAAAATACAACATACAACTAATACAAATGAAAAAAACTACTCACAAAGCACTTATATGACATTAGGTATTATAGGTAGAGATGATTTCTGATATAGAGGAAATGTGTTGAAGCTGTGTGCAAGGGATCTGAAGCAACCATGGATTTTGGTAGCCTTGAGAGACTTTTGATTTGACCCTTCACAGACATCAATATAAAGTTAGCTTTTGTGATTATAAAAATTATAATTTAAAGATAAACATTTTAAGAGAGAATTCAATTCATTTTTCAAATTGAAATAGAGCAACTTCTGAAGTTTTCTGTTTTTCTCCAAAATTATTAATATTATCATTCTAACACAAAGACTGTTGCTCTCTGGGCTGGACAGATATTACCTAGGAGTTGCAGGGCTGAACTTTTCTTCTCTTTCTGTCTCCTTTCTTTGGATCAGGGGATTTTCAATTATCACTAAAACAGAGGGCAAAGTATGGTAACATCACAAAATCACCAGAAGATTAATCAGAGCTGAGTGCATAACAAAGACCCTCACACTTGGGTTCCATCCTCCACAGCCACCTTCTCATGTCCCTGTGAGAAAAGCGCTCCTGGAACGTCATCAGATAACATTTCCAGGGCTTTGTGTATAAGTCCCAACAGATGGCCTATACTAATATTACTTTATTGATTTTTCTTGCATTCAGCATTTGATTTGGTTTCAGCATGCCCTTCAATAAAACAAATGTTTACATGACCTTTACTCCACATCTAACCACAAACAATCCTTTATTTTATTTATCCTCACAACCATCAACCTATAACATTTTAATACAGAAAGTCCTCCCTTTTCACAGGGGTATTCTGGCATTCATTCAAGGAATATTTATAGCTGTACTAAGCTGATGAAGATTTCAAAATTCTCTGTCTTCATAGTTCACATGTTTGACAACATTTTTCAACTCAGGAGAGACTATCCATATCCCTGAAACATACATGGTCCAATGGTTAAGTACATAGAGTTGAGCACTGCTTAACTGACATATGTAATGTGTGTTTGGTATGCAGCATTGAAAAAAGAATAGTTTGATTGCTGTATCACTCTTCCTCCTCTTTTTCTCCCAAAAAGGAGAACTGGGACACATACTTTCTTGTGTTTGTTAGGCTGAAGTTGTCATCTATCAAGCAGTGAAGCTTATACTTTATTCTAGTCCCCTTTCCTTAACATTCACAGAAAACTAATGGGGTGTTCTTTCATAGTGAGACCCAACAAGATCTTGTTCTCAGAGCCACAGCATAAATAACCATTGGCCCCAGGATATGTCTATAGAAAGGTATATGATTATAATAATAATTGTGGGGTTGAGGCATGTTGGAACATGAAATAAACAAAAGATGGCAAAATATCTAGTAAAGGCATCACTTATCATGTACCAGGGAAACAATCAGAAAGCATGCCTTTGTAACACTGACTTTTTCTGATAAGGATCAGAATAAATGTATTTTACTTTTCTATGACTCCACTCAGTCACAGACTTACCATAAGAATCATACAGTAAGAAGACTATTTTTTAAAGTGCTGCTGAGCATGGTAGCATAGGCTGTGATCTCAGCACTTGGGAGGCTGAAGCAAGAGAATGCCACTTGTTCAAAGTGATTTACCTAAGGAGTTTCATTCTGTCTCTTTCTTAGTCCCTCTTCTTTTCCCCCTCTCCTTCCACTCCTACCCAAGCTGGGTTTTTGAGACAAGAGCTCATTGTGTAACAGTATTGGGCTTAAACCTTGTTATGTAGAATAGGCTGCCTCTGTCTCCCAAGTGATAGGATTTAAGATGTGTACCACCATGAGCAGAAAAACTTTCTCTTTAAAACCAAAATACAAGCCGGGTGGTGGTGGCACACACCCTTAATCCCAGCACTCGGGAGGCAGAGACAAGAGAATCTCTGTGAGTTCGAGGCCAGCCTGGTCTACAGATTGAGTTCTAGGACAGGCTCCAAAGCTACAGAGAAACCCTGTCTGAAAAAAAATGAAAAACAAAAAAAAGCAAAAACCAAACAAACAAAAAGTAATGTCTACTTACCACACTCACCAACCTTAAAGTTCTCAGACAGCGGCCTGATGTAATCTTCACTGCCCCAGGAAGATACATTCACAAAATGGGCTGGTGAATCACGAATGGTGAAACTGAAAGTGTATCTTTCTGATCCAATATCTGAGGAAAAACTAACGCTTTTATATTTCAGGTGAATATGACTTTGAACAAATGATTACTTAACAAAATGACAATGATAAAATGTTTAAACATATGATAGAAAATATTATTTCTTATGTATATGCACTGTTTTATTTAGTTTTGGTTTTGTTTGTGAGACAGGGTAGAGCAGGCTAGTCGTGGACTTTTGGTGATCCTCTTGATTTTGTGATTATCCCCTAATGAATATTCTATACTACACTATGCTTTCATGTGTTTCCACATACAATGTAATAAGCAGCCATGGTAGCTAGATCTCACTATGGCCCGTTTTTCAACTATTTATTCAAAAAATCCTATTTGGGTATTGTTTCATAGATGAGACACAACAAGATAAGGAAAAGCTTTAGCCAAAGTCATAATTCATATCTGAATAGTTGTTTCAAAACAATTTGTGTGTAACTCAAGCACCACTAGAGGTCAGCAAGGTCATTTTTTTTTCCAGAATAGGATTTTTTTTTCTCTGTTGCTTTTGGCAATTTAAAAAGTAATGTAGGCAGGATTAGAGAGATGGCTCAGCAGTTAAGGGCTCAGTTCTC
Organism: Microtus ochrogaster; assembly: GCF_000317375.1. Taxonomy (NCBI): domain Eukaryota; kingdom Metazoa; phylum Chordata; class Mammalia; order Rodentia; family Cricetidae; genus Microtus; species Microtus ochrogaster. The sequence goes on from NC_022014.1 coordinate 3,216,295, forward strand.
AACACCCACATCAAGCAGCTCACAAGCACCTGTAATTCCAGGTGGATCCAACACCCTGGGTTCAATTCCCAGGACCCTCACTATAACTGTAACCCCAGTCCCAGGACATCAGATACCCTCTTCTGAACTGTGCAGGCCCCAGACACATACAGACAAAACACTCAAACACATAAAATAAATAAAAATTCAAAAACAAATAAAACCTAAATCTGCCGATGCTTTCCAAGTGCTGGGATTACAGACATTCACCGCCAAGACCAAATGTTTTGTTGCTCCTGTTGTTATTCCATGTGACCGTTGTCCTCTCAGCCTGGCCCTTCTGCCATCCTCTACCCAGTGTGAAGATGACCCACAGGTCCATCGTACCCATTTTCATTAGAAGTATCTGAATTGGCCACGCACAATGGTGCACTCCTTTAATTCCAGCACTTGGAAGGCAGAGGCAGGCAGATCTCTGAGTTCAAGACCAGCCTGGTCTACAGAGTGAATTACAGGACAGCCAGAGCTACATATGTGACTAAGGTCAGTAAATCTATTATTTTCAAGTTCATACTTTTATTCATACTCTATTGTATCTGGTAATATGAAACTACAAATTAACAAATTGATAAATTTAATTAACTATTTCCTAAAGCCTTTAAAATATAGTTGGAGAATATCACATTAAATCACTGAAAATATTATCTGTCTTCATATCTACAGCCTTGAATCAAGTATGACCATGAATGTAGAAGGCCTGGTCATTGCTCTTAAGGCGTTAAATAGAACAGAAATTTTAGTCAGTTAAATGTACTTTGCTGCAGTCATAAGCCATACTTAATGAAAACTTAAGAAAGAGTTAAATAGAACTCAGCTTTTTCTGTCCGGAAAGCCTTTGACATCTGTTTTCCCAATAACTATACCGATTATTTTCTGAAAAACAAAAGAGTATAGAAAACAATATTAAATCCATATGTAGATGGTAAATTTAATTTCATGGACTTGTTATGTTTTACTAGCTCTAACAAACATTTTTGACTAGGAAATATTTAAATGCATTTATTCCAGACAAACAACTAACAGTCTTCATAAATATTCAATTCTCCAAGGAATAGTACAAAGTAATGAGACAGTTAACTGCTATTACAAATATAATCATTTACTTACTATGTTTCTACTTTATTTTCAATCACTAGAGGGAGCTATCAATCCTTACTTAATTCATCCAAAACACATGTATAATGCAATTTAATTTGCCATAGTCTTCAAAGCTTTCCTTTGCATAGGGCTTTCTAACATAAAACTACTTAGCTGCGTCTCCTCCTCCCCTACTCCTCCTCTTCTTTCTTTTTTAGATTTTACTTTCCAAGACAGGGTTTTCTCTGTGTAGCCTTGGCTGTCCTGGAACTTGCTTTATAGACCAGGCTGGCCTCAAACGAACAGAGATCTGCCTGCCTTAGCCTCCTGAGTACTGAGATTAAAGGCATGGGCCACCACTGTCTGGCTGCTTAGCTTCTTATTCCAATTATATTGGGCAATAATATAGACTGCAACAAACTTAGATATTGCCACTAGCAAACTTAAATCTTAAAGTTCTAAACCTTAAATTTTGGAGGTACTAATATCTCCTCAAAAGTTTTAATGTTCCAGGATAGCTAAGACTACACAAAGAAACCCTGTCTCAAACCGCCCAAAAAAGTTTTAAAGTTCTCTTCGGTGAATGCCAAAAAAGTAAATATTAAAAATATGCTTTAAGAAATAAAAGTATCAAAAAAGAAATAAATGTATCCTAGAAAAACAAACAAGAAATTAAAATATCTTTCTGAAAGGAAAAAAAGAAACTTTAATGAAGAATCCTAGCAACTGTTTTCAAACTTGCAATAATTTGTGACATTTAAAATACAGTCAGGAGCCGGGTGATGGTGGCGCACGCCTTTAATCCCAGCACTCGGGAGGCAGAGGCAGGCGGATCTCTGTGAGTTCAAGACCAGCCTGGTCTACAGAGCTAGTTCCAGGACAGGCTCCAAAGCCACAGAGAAACCCTGTCTCGAAAAACCAAAAAAAAAAAAAAAAATACAGTCAGGGGGGCGGGTGGCGGTGGAGCATGCCTTTAATCCCAGCACTTGGGAAGCAGAGGCATAAGGATCTCAGTGAGTTCGAGGCCAGCCTGGTCTACAAAGCAAGTTCTAAGACAGCCAGGACTACACAGAAAAACCAAAAAAAAAAAAAAAAAAAAATACAGTCAGAGGGCTGGAGAGATAATCAGCCGTGAAGAGCACATGTTGTCTTGAAGAAGACATGGGCTCCATTCCCAGCACCCACATGGTGGCTAACAACAGTTTGTAACTAGCTCCAATTCCAGAAGATCTGATCCCTTCTTCTGACCTCCATAGGCACTGCATGAATGTGGTACAAAGACATACATTCAGGCAAAAACACCCATACACATAAAACAAAAATAAGCCAAATACACTCAAAACTTCACATTCCAGTTGAACTGTTGGTCATCTGGTTACATTTATACACATTAATATTATTTCTTAAATCCATATACATGCACATCTTACTGAATTTTTTGAGAAACATACTAATAAAAACACTAATAAAACTTTCTAATTGGGGCTGGAGAGTTGGCTCAGTGGGTAAGAGCATTTGCTGCATTTCCAGAGGACCTGGGGGTTCAATTCCCAGCACCTACATGGTGTCTTACAATCATCTGTATGTAACTACAGTTTCAGAATACTCAATATCCTATTCGGGCCTCTGTGGGCACCATGTGGTACACAGATGTACATGCAGGCAAAACATTCATACACATAAAAATAAATAAAAAATTTTAAAGCTGAAAATACAATTAGCAAATAGTTTGTTTCAAGGAAAATTGTAACAAGTTTTTTTACATCAATAAACTTTGCACTGCAAAGTACTAAAGTTACATGTAAGTCTATTAATTTTAAGGAATCTGACTTGCAAAAGCCAGGTAAAGAGCATATTGCTTGGAAGTCAGACCTGATGGTTCACACCTGTAATCCCAGCATTCACAGAGGCTGAGGCAGGAAGAACAATGGAAAGTTTTTTAAGGACAGCCTAGTGTCTGGGGAGGCTGCTCGTTCGTTTCCCGTTTGCCCAGACTCAAAATAATCACTCTGAAACTATATTAATTACAATACTGTTTGGCCAATAGCTTAAGCATATTTCTAGCTAGCTCTTATATCTTAAATTAACCCATTTCTATTATATTTTACCATGAAGCTCGTGGTTTACTGGCAAGGTTCCGGCTGGCAGCTGGCAGCTTTCTCCACTGGAGACTACATAGTGTCTCATTGACTCTGCCTTCTTTCTCCCAGCATTCAGTTTTCCTGCTTAGCTCTACTCTGCCCTATTATGGGCCAAAGCAATTTCTTTATTCATTAACCAATAAAAGCAACACATATACAGAAGGACTTTCCACAGCAGCATAGTGGTCTTTACACACACACACCACCTGCTCAAAATGTGGTAATTTTGTAATTATTTTATAATAAGTGCTTCATTTTATCAATTCAGATTTTACTTAAATAAGCCTCAGTATGCTAGAACTCTTTACTCCAAAATTTCACATCAAAAGTCATAAAAATTGCTGGGTGTGGTGGTGCATACCTTCAGTACCATTCTGGAAGTAGAGGCAAGCAGATCTCTATAAGGCTAATCTGGTGTACATAGTGAGTTCCAGGCTAGCTAGGGATAGCTGGTAAGATCCTATCTCAAAAAAAGTCAAAGCAGCATGTTTGCAAATACATAAACTATGCAAATTTTAATAATTTTCTTAGAGAATTTCTACTGTTAAATGAAAATAGTTTAATTTTACAATGGTAAATTTGAGAATTTATTTTTTTCATTTTATTAGTAAAATAATACAAAAGACTATTACATTTGCATAGTGTGTACGCGTGTATATATACACACATATGTGTGGTGAATATATGTAGGTCAGAGGACAACCTGTAGAAATCAGTGCTCTCCTTCCACTTTTTGTGTTCTGGGGATTAAACTCAAGTACTCCGCTTAACATAAATACATTTACCCACTCAGCCATCACTTTAAACAATTGCTAATCATATCTATAACCCTGTATCTACTGCTCTATAGATAAAAGAAATTTTAATTTGCATTTAGCTGAGATAAATACAAAGCTTAGGAGTATTTAATTTCTAACAATTATACTAACTCAATGAGTATCTATGTACTTGTCAATTATACAAACGTATCCAGTGAATCAGTAATGGTGATATAATGTAATGTTGCCACATAACATTTCATGAGCAAATACTTGAACATTAGTATAATAGTGAAAACCTACCAGATTAGCCATATTTGGATGCAAATCTGAAAGTGCAGTGAAGTTCTTCGATGCAAAGGAATTTGCCATGCTTTAAATCTGTGTTTTAGAAAATATAATTTGTATTTACAAATTAAACATTAAAAACAAATTGTTAAAAAGGTAATGGTGGCACATGCCTTTAATCCCAGAACTCAGGAAGCAGAGGCGGGTGGATCTCTGAGAGTTTGAGGCCAGCCTGGCCTACAGAGTGAGTACCAGGACAGTCAGAGAAACCCTATCTTGAAAAACAAAAAACAAAAAAATGCAAAACTTAAAATTAGCTAAGGAAGCACTAAGATATTATTAGCCACTGGCAAATTTTTATAATTGTGAGATGTAACTAATTCAGATTTAACCTGTAGAAAGTAGGTCCAAAGGCTGGTGAGATGGTGAGATGGCTCCTTGGATAAAGAACTGCACAAGCCTGACAACTGAGTTACATCTCTGGAACCCATGTAAAGAAGCCATCTGCAATCCCAGCAGTCCTTGGCAAGATGGGAGCCTAAGATAGGAAAACCACCTAGAAGTTTCCAGAAAAGTTGTTCTCTGACCTTCACATATACAACCCCCCCCCCTCTCTCACACACACACACACACACACACACACACACACACACACACGATAATGATGACAACGATGATAGGACCATTGAGTGGCTTGTTTGGTAGAGGGGTTTGCTCCCCAGCCTGATAACTGAATTCTATTCTCAGGACCCCATATGGTGAAAGGAGCCCATATAGTGAAGGAGAAAGTCAATTACAGTAGGTTGTCCTCTGACCACAGCACCTGTGCTATGGAGACCACATCCTACCTCACTACACAAGATGTCATTTTAAATTTTAAAAAGAAAAGAAAACATGTTCAAACTCTGTGTGGTTGCTCTTATCTTTAACCCCACCACTTGGAAGTCTATCTAGAATAGGAGGATTACCATGAATTTAAGACCCACTGGGCTACACTGTGAAGTCCAGGCCAGTCTGTGAAAGACAGAGGGAGAACCTGTCTCAAAAAGAAACAAAGCAACAACAAAATAGCCAGGCACAGGGACTGGAAAGGTGATGAGTCAGCTGTTAACAGCACTTGCTGCTCAATAAGATGTCCTGGCTTAAAAACATCCATGAGGTCTAGAGGATATGACTCCCTCTTCTGGCCTTGACAGATACCATGAATGTACTATACATGTGTGTGCATACACACACACAGCAAAAACACTTAGATATATAAAATAAAAAGAAATAAAAATATTTAAGTTAGGGGTGGAACTGAATAGATGGCTCAGCAGTTGAGAGCATTTGCTGATTTTCCAGAGGATCAAGTTTGGTTCCATCACCCACATGACTCCATCTAACAACCATCTAGAACTTCAGTTTCAGGGAGTCAAATGTCTTCTCCTGGCCTCTACAAGCACTGCACACAGGTGGTGCACAGACACACAAGTAGGCAAAACACCCATACACGTAAAATAAAGATAAATCTTTAAAAAAAGCTGGGCATAATGGTATACACTTGTAAAGTAGGAGAATGGTCAGGAGCTCAGGCACATCCTCTATCTGATACATAGCAACTACAAGGCCAGCCTGGGTAACATGACATCCTGTCTCAAAAAATAATAAGACTAGTTGTGGAGGTGCATGTCTTTAATCCCAGCACCTGGGAGGCAGAAGCAGGTGGATCCTGCTCTACATACTGAACTTCAGGACAGCCAAGGCTACCAGGAGAGAACCTGTCTCAAAAATGGCCATGCCCTGGTGGCACATGCCTTGAATCCTCGGGAGAGACAGGCGGATCTCTGTGAATTTGAGGCCAGCCTGGTCTACAAGAGCTAGTTCCAGGACAGGCTCCAAAGCCAAAGAGAAACAATATCTTGAAAAAAAATGATTTTGCATCCCAGCACCACTATTTTGTGGTCATGTATTATAACATTAGTTTCCTCATCATCCACAAAAAAAGGACCACTTACTTCACTACCTGAGTGCTTTGATGAATAAAAATTTAAGAGTTAAATATATAAGTTCAGATATCATATAATTCACCATCAACTTATATTTATAACTTTGTATTCTTTTAGGTTTTTGAGACAGGGACTTAGGTAACTTAGGTTGGCCTTGAAATCACTATATGAGGTCACAGTCTTGAACTCTTGATCCTCCTGCATCTGAGATTAAAGGTATGTGTCACCACACTTGGTTATAACCAACTCCTCTTCTCCAACTCCAGTGCCACCAAACCAAGGCATAATCAGTCCTCACATATGATACCACCATAATCTATTCTCTTATTTGTTCATGTGTGCATTGTATGATATGTGATTCAGGTCAAGAATCAGATTAAGAGCTATACCTACAGGATGGTCACCAGAACCACTCCCTGAACCCACTCAGGTGTCTCAGGGAGGAACAATAAAAGTATAGGGCAAGAATTGACATTTTAAGAGCATAGCCTCAGGACCACTGACCTAGGTCCTTAGTGAGGATGGAAAGAAAGAAGTTACGGTGGTAGGATTCTGCCAGTTTAAGATTACAGTGGAGCAATGCCATTGGTGATTGATAGGAGGCTATCCCTCCACAAGAGACAGAACACTACAACTATCTCTGACAGAGCTTCCACCGAGGTCTCCCAAATGGCCCTTCCTGAGCTCTCCAGCCCACCTCCAGCTTTGGAAAGATGACCGCTGGACTAATCTGGGCCACTTTCTCCAGGACCTTCCTGGTCTTTTGTTTATGGTATGACCTGGCCAAAACTCTTTGTGCCACTCTTTCTTTCCTCCAGAGAATGCTCTATTGCTTGGCACTTTTACTCTGGTGTAAAATAGGAGGATTCTGTTAACCCTGATGAAAATGAAACACAGCAAGTCACTTGTTCTGATGTGTTTAGCTGACAGGTCATCTGAGGATGACAGTCAGCTAATGATTTTCTTTTTTTTTTAATATTTATTTATTTATTAAGTATACAATATTCTGTCTGCATATATGCCTGCAGGCCAGAAGAGGGCATCCGATCTCATTACAGATGGTTGTGAGCCACCATGTTTTTGCTGGGAATTGAACTCAGGACCTTTGGAAGAGCAGGTAATGCTCTTAACCACTGAGCCATCTCACCAGCCCCAGCTCAATGATTTTCTAATTTTGAGGCTATAGTTAAATTTTGAGAAATTTACTAAGTTGGCTTCATATCTGGGCCTTAAATAAACAAACTGTGAGCAGAGAAGTAGAATGGAAATGAGAAGAACTTTGCTGAATTTATGATGCTGGTGAGCCCAAATAAGTTTCTGTGTGCATGCAAGTACATGTCGGTTTATGCCCACATGGGCTGCTATTCTTTTCAGGATCATGCAGTCCACCAGGCTGAAAGCTAGGTTTCACACTGATGCCCTGGAGCTACTGCAGAATTTCCCACCAGAAAATCCATTCCCCTGCACTTTCTCATTGCTAACATTTCTTTTCCTTTTTAGATGATCATATCGGTGTGCACCTTTGATATCAATACTTGGGAAGTATAAGCAGGAAAATCAGCTTGTGTCTGCATGGTGGTGGCTCACACCTTTAATTCCAGCACTTGGGAAGCAGAGGCAGGTAGATCTCTGTGAGTTCAAGGCCAGCCTGGTCTACGTTCAAGGACAGACTCCAAAGCTACAGAGAAATTGTCTCCAAAAAACAAAATAATAGTAATAATAAGGGGGCTGGAGAGATGGCTCAGTGATTAAGGGCATTGCCTGCTCTTCCAAAGGTCCTGAGTTCAATTCCCAGCAACCATATGGTGGCTCACAACCATCTGTAAAGAGGTCTGGTGCCCTCTTCTGGCCTTCAGGCATATACACAGACAGAATATTGTATACATAATAAATAAATAAATATTAAAAAATAGTAATAATAAGTTTGTAATTTGAGGATACTATTGTTCCAGTTAACTTTTTGAATAAATAAGAATTCTAGTTGATACCCAATACTACATTTAAGTTATAGAAACAAGTGTGGCTTATAGTTCTAGGCAAAGGAAGCTTCCAGGGAACTTGGAGATGACTTTCTATGGTGTCTAATTTATTCTACAGATTGACGCTAAGTGAAGTTTGCTCCATGAAGCTATTCCTGTACAGAGTAGCTTTGCAACCTCTCCCCAGAAACTGCAAATTTTGTAACAATATTTTGTGACTAGGATTTGTTTCTCTTCCTGCAAAAAAAACAGTTTCCTTTCTTCCAAACACTCTTTAAATTGTGGCCCCTAGGCCACCACGCCACACTTTTCCTCCCCCTCCCCCAATAAACCTCTTGCGCCAGCTCTTGCTGGCGGCATGTTTGCGTAGTGGATATCTTGGCAGGATCTGCCAAAAGGAACCCACTCCCATTTCTTGTTATATCCTTCCAAGTCCGTTCTCATCATGGCAGGAAAGACGGCAGCAGGCAAGCATGGAGTTGAGAGTTTACATCCTGATCCTCAGGTAGCAGGGCAGAAAGGGAGAGCCCATTCCCAGTGGCACACCTCCTCCAACTATGCCATATCCCTAGTGTTTCTCAGTCAATTCCACTAACTGGGGAGGGAGCAAGCATCCAAATATATAACCATATGGGGCCAAAAAATTAAAAAGTTACAAAAGCCTGTCTCTGAGATTAGGTCTTGACCTGGGACCTGACAGGGTGAGGACCTGGGGAGAACGCACCTGACTGGAGGGAACCTGACCTCAAGAGACCAAATGACTCGGGACAGGGACATCCTCAGACCCTGACAGGGAGACACTGACAGGAAACGGAGCGTCTGGGAGGGACCTGACTAGAGGAGAACTAGGGAGCACCCCGTCGGGGGAAAGACGCCTGAATGAATGCGCCCCGACTGGCAGGCACCTGACAGGCCGAGTCCTGCGCGCTCCTCTGCGAACCTTCGGGACCCAGGCGCTGGTTTCCTCTCAGAACTGGAACGAGGTCTCGCGCCGCCGAACAGACACCAGAGCGGGCCTGCTGAGCCGCGGCTCACCGGACGCGGGGTTCCGCCTGGCGCCCGTCGCGAGCTGCGACTACACACGGCTGCCTAGGCGAACCACCTGGAGTCGGCGACCGTTAGACGAGACCCCGCCCCCGCCACAACGGCTCCGCCCACCCGCGATGACTCCGCCCTTCACGCGCTGGCTCCGCCCCTCCGTGCGCTGGCCCCGCCCCCGCCGCCCTCTATCTCCGCACCCGTGCTTACAAGCGGCCACGCCCAAGTCCAAGTGGCGCTGTCACTTCCTGGGATTGGAGAATTTCTTTCGGACTTGGGTGGCGGAGGGCAAGTCGGCCTTAGGCACTGCGGTCACTACAGGACAGAAGAAGTTCCCACGCACAAATGAAAGTGAAAAAGGAAATCGCTAAGGAAGCGAACAAGACGTTTGCCTCAGCCGGGCGGTGGTGGCGCACGCCTTTAATCCCAGCACTCGGGAGGCAGAGGCAGGCGGATCTCTGTGAGTTCGAGACCAGCCTGGTCTACAGAGCTAGTTCCAGGACAGGCTCCAAAGCCACAGAGAAACCCTGTCTCGAAAAACCAAAAAAAAAAAAAGACGTTTGCCTCAGTTCTCTGGTTGGAATCTGGACTGGTGTCCCAGGCTGTTCCGACTGAGCAATCTTTCTAAATGTCTCAGAATTGTAGATGTCTCTGTGCAGGCCCTAAATTACCTGAAGTGAAATTTAAAGCAGAGCGTGAACTGAAGGAAGACACGGGTATAAAAACCGGTAGGGTTGTGGAAGAGGAGATGGCCAGGTGCTATTAGTAAGGGAGTGTACGTGGTTACCACATGCCCGTACATCAGAAGGTGCACAAACAGTATTATGTAGAATACTCAATAGTATTTGGAAATATGACAGTATTACATAAAATAAATAATAATTTTTACGGGGAGGGCCGGGGAGCATCGAGACAGGGTCTCACTGAATGTAACCCTGGCTGTCCTGGAACTTACTCTATAGACCAGGCTGATTTCGAACTCACAGAAATCCTCCTGCCTCTGCCTCCCAAGTGCTGGGATTAAAGGCATGCGTCACTACGCCTGGTTTAAAATAGGTAATACTCTTACAATCATCTCACAAGCAGGATACTATTTCCTAACACCCTATATATATATAGAAATGTATATAAATGCACTGTGTGCTCAGAAGTGGACTTCAGAGAACCTAATCAATGATTGGCTACCTCTGTGTTTTAAATGAGCTATGGTGCCCAGAGCGGTGGTGCAGGCCTGAAATCCCAGCACTGCAGAGGCTGAGGTAGGAAGCTCGCATGTCATGTTTTCAGGCCAGCCTGGGCTGCTCATGGAAACCTAAAAAAAACTTGGGTCTACCTGTTGTCTACCAGTTTGACCTACCTAAATCCCATCTCAAACAAAAATACCACCATTTGAAAATCTAAGCCTGGAGTTGGTGGCACTAGCCTTTAATCCCAGCAGTTGGGAAGCAGAGGCAAGCAGGTCTCTGTGAGTTTGAGGTCAGCCTGGTCTACATACTGAGTTCCAGAATGGTCAGAGCTACATAGTGAGACCCTGTCTCAAAAAACAAAAACAAAAAACAAAACAAACAACTAAAACTTACTCTAATGACCCCTTCAAGTAACTTCTGGACAGAGAGTACTTACTCGGATAGATAAGGTAAGATCCAATGACTAACTCTATTAAACTTCTCAACTTTCAGTATTATTTAATTTTTTGAGCTTCTCTTGTTAAAAAAAAAAAACTCTGCCAAAGACTAAGCATCCACGTGTTACACATGTGGCCCGGTTAGACAAGGTCTGGTCTTGTCTAACTGCATTTAAAGCTAGGCATGGCAGCGTGTGCCTTCATTTCCAGTTCCAGTAGGGGCCAGCAGATTTCTGAGTTCAAGGCCAATCTGGTCTACACAGAGAGTTCTAGGCCAGCCAGGGCTACACAGTGAGACCCTGTCTAAAACAAAATAAAACTAAAATCAATCAGGAGAGATGGAGAGGGACACTTTATACTCATAACAGGAACAATGCATCAAGATGTAGTCTCAATCCTGAACATCTATGCCCCTAATTCAAGAGCACCCACATGTGTAAAAGAAACATTATTAAAACTTAAATTGCATATCAAACCCCGCACACTAATAGTAGGAGACTTCAACACTCCACTCTCGCCAATGGACAGGTCAACCAGACAGAAACTCAACAGAGAAATAAGAGAACTAACAGATGTTATGAATCAAATGGTCTTAACAGACATCTAAAGAATATACCTTCTTCACAGCACCTCATGGAACCTTCTCTAAAATTGATCACATACTCGGTAACAAAAGCAAACCTTCACAGATACAAAAAAAAAAAAATGGAGTAACCCTTGTGTCTTATAGGATCACCATGGATTAAAGTTAGAATTAAACAACAATACTACTCTCAGAAAGCCTACAAACTCATGGAAATTGAAAAGTGAACTACTGAACAATGCCTGGGTCAAGGAAGAAATAAAGAAAGAAATTAAAGACTTCCTTGAATTCAACGAAAATGAAGGCACAACATATCCAAACCTATGGGACGCTATGAAAGCAGTGCTAAGAGGAAAATTCAAAGCACTGAGTGCCCACATAAAGAAAATGGAGAAAACTCACATTAGTGACTTAACAGCTCACCTGAAAGCTCTAGAACAAAAAGAAGCACATTCACCCAGGAGGAGTAGAAGACAGGAAATAATCAAATTGAGGGCCGAAATCAACAAAATAGAAACAAAGAAAATAATACAAAGAATCAATAAAACAAAGAGCCGGTTCTTTGAGAAAATCAACAAGATAGACAAATCCTTATCCAAATTAAAAGATAGAGAGAGAACATCCAAATTAATAAAATCAGAAATGAAAAGGGGGACATAACAACAGACACTGAGGAAATCCAGAGAATCATTAGGTCATACTACAAAAACCTGTACTCGACAAAATCGGAAAATGTAAAAGAAATGGACAATTTTTTAGATAGATATCATCTACCAAAATTAAATCAAGACTAGGTGAGCAATTTAAATAGACCTATAAACTGCAAGGAAATATAAGCTGTCATCAAAAACCTCCCAACCAAAAAAAGCCCAGGACCGGATGATTTTAGTGCAAAATTTTACCAGAACTTCCAAGAAGAGCTAATACCTATATTCCTTAAAGTGTTCCACATAATAGAAACAGAAGGAACATTGCCAAACTCTTTTTATGAGGCTACAGGTTTTTTTTGTTGTTGTTGTTGTTTTTTTTTGTGGTTTTTCGAGACAGGGTTTCTCTGTGGTTTTGGAGCCTGTCCTGGAACTAGCTCTTGTAGACCAGGCTGGTCTCGAACTCACAGA
>NC_022014.1:3229462-3232739 GCF_000317375.1 Microtus ochrogaster
AAAAAATCCAAAAAAAAAAAAATGGTGCTGACATAACTGGATGTCAACATGTAGAAGAATGAAAATAGATCCATATCTATCATCATGCACAAAACTCAAGTCCAAATGGATTAAAGACCTCAATATAAATCTTACCACACTGAACCAGATAGAAGAGAAAGTGGGAAGTAGTCTTCAATGTATGAGCACAGGAGATCACTTCCAAAACATAACCCCAGTAGCACAGACACTGAGAGCGACAATTAATAAATGGGACCTCCTGAAACTGAGAAGCTTCTGTAAATCAAAGGACAGTCAATAAGACAAAAAGGCAGCCTACTGAATGGGAAAAGATCTTCACCAACCCCAAATCAGAAAAAAGACTGATCTACAAAATATATAAAGAATTCAAGAAGCTGGACGGTGGTGGTGCACGCCTTTAATTCCAGACTCGGGAGGCAGAGGCAGGTGGATCTCTGTGAGTTCAAAGCCATCCTGGTCTACAAGAGCTAGTGCCAGGACAGGCTCCAAAAGCTACAGAGAAACCCTGTCTTGAAAAAACAACAACAAAAAAAAAAAGAATTCAAGAAATTAAACACTAAAATTCTAAATAACCCAATTAAAAAATGGGGTACAGAACTCAACAGAAGAACCTCAAAGGGCCAAAAGATAGTTAAGAAATGTTCAACATCCTTAGCCATCAGGGAAATGCAAATCAAAACAACTTTGAGATACCATCTTACACCTGTCAGAATGACTAAGATCAAAAACACCAATGATAGCTCATGCTGGAGAGAATGTGGAATAAGGACAACACTCATCCATTGCTGGTGGAAATGCAAACTTGTGCAACCACTTTGGAAAGCAGTGTGGCGGTTTCTCAGAAAATTGGGAATCAATCCACCCAAGGATATCACGCTTGGGCATATACTCAAAGGATGCTCAGTCATACTACAAAAGCATTTGTTCAACTATGTTCTTAGCAGTATTGTTTTTAATAACCAGAACCTGGAAACAACCTAGATGCCCCTCAACTGAAGAATGAATAAAGAAAATATGGTACATCTACACAGTAGAGTACTATTCAGCAGGGGGGAAAAAAACCAATGACACCTTGAATTTTGCATGCAAATGGATGGATTAGAAAACAATATCCTAGCCGGGCGGTGGTGGCGCACGCCTTTAATCCCAGCACTCGGGAGGCAGAGTCCGGCGGATCTCTGTGAGTTCGAGGCCAGCCTGGTCTACAGAGCTAGTTCCAGGACAGGCTCCAAAGCCACAGAGAAACCCTGTCTCGAAAAACCAAAAAAAAAAAAAAAAGAAAACAATATCCTGAGTGAGGTAACCCAGACCCAAAAAGATGAATATGGTATGTACTCATAAGTGGATACTAGCTATAAACAAAGGACATTGAGCCTATAGTTCATGATCCTAGAGAAGCTAAGTAATAAGGAGAACCCAAAGAAAAACATATATAGACCCACCTGGAAATTGGAAACAGACAAGATTGCCTGACATAACTGGAAGCAGAGGGTAGGGAAGAAGGGGGGGGAGAAAAGGAGCGGAGAAAGGGAGGGTTAAGGAGAACTTGAGGGAATGGGATAGTTGAGATGGAGGAAGGACAGAGATGAGAGGAAGGAAAGAGATATCTTGATTGAGGGAGCCATTATGGGGTTAGCAAGAAACCTGGCTCTATAAAAATTACCAGGAATCCACAAGGATGACCCCAGGTAAGACCCTAAGCAATAGAGGAAAGGGGGCCCAATCTTGACTTGCCCTGTAGTCAGATTGATGAATATCTTAAAGATCACCATAGAACCTTCATCCAGCAGCTGATGGAAACAGAGGCTGAAACCCACATCAGAGCACACATGAAGAGTGGGAGGAGTGAGAATATGAGCAAAGGGGTCAAGACCATGATGGGTTTGCCCACTGAAACAGCTTACCTGAGCTAATGGGAGCTCACTAACACCAGCTGGACTGGGAAGAAACAAGCATAGGACCAAACTAGTCCCTCTGAATGTGGTTGACAGATGTATGGCTGGGGCAGACTGAGGGGCCACTGACGGTGGAACCAGGATTTATCCCTACTGGATGTACTGGCTTTTGGGGGATCCTGTTCTCTTTGGATGGATACTTTGCTCAGCCTAGATATAGTAGGGAGGGCCATGGACCTTCCCCAAAGCAATGTGCCTTGCCCTCTTTGAGGATTGAATCTGAGGTGGGGTGGAAGGGTATGTGGAGGAAATGGGAGGAGGGAGGGAGTGGGAACTTAGATTGGTATTTTTTTAAAAATCTAATAAATAAAAATTTAAAAAAATTTAAAAGAGGAAAAAAAAATAAAAGCTTTAAGAACTGTTAGTTTCCTGGCGCTAGTGAGATGACTCGGTGGGTAAAGGCATTAGCTGTGCAAGCATGTCAGCCTGAGTTCAGTTGCTGAAGCTTCAAGTGGTAGAAGGCCAGACTGACTCTCACAAGCTGTCCTTGGACTTCCACACACACCTGCTGTGTGTAGCTCCCTAATACGTATACACATAAAATAAATAAATAAATAAATAAATAAATAAATAAATGTATGTAAAGGTGTGTTTCCATATTCCTTTCCACTCTCTCTTTATTATTATTTATTTATTATTTTGTTTTGTTTTTGAGACAGGAGCTCATGTAGCCCAGGCTGGCCTCACACTCAACAATGTGACCTAGAATAAACTTTCTGATCCTCCGTCCACTAGAGCTGGGATGGTCTGGATGCCACTTCAATCTCTATCTTTTCTTTCAACATTTATTTATTTGGGGGAGGGGTGGTCAGAAGACAACCCTCAGGAATTCTCTTCCCTTTTCTACCACGTGTGTCCAGGGAAGGCGCTTGGGTCATCATTCTTGGTGACAGCACCTTTCCCTTCTGAGCCATTTGCCAGCCCAAGTCTTTGTCTTTCTGTTGTTGTTTATTTGTTGTGTTTGTTTTTCGGGACAGAGTTTCTCTGTGTAGCTCTGACTGTCCTAGAACTCTGTCTATAGACAAGGCTGGGCTGGAACTCGCAGAGATTCAATTGCCTCTGCCTCCTGACTGCTGGATTAAAGGTGTGCACCACAACCTCCTGGCTTCAAGTCTTTGTCTTCAAAAGGACTTAAAATCTTGATCTGTGCCAAAGAATAAACTGGCATTTTAGGACAATTTTTAAGACATTTTTAAAGAAAAAGATTAAAGCCGGGCGGTGGTGGCGCACGCCTGTAATCCCAGCACTCGGGAGGCAGAGGCAGGCGGATCTCTGTGAGTTCGAGACCAGCCTGGTCTACA
>NC_022014.1:3232839-3237284 GCF_000317375.1 Microtus ochrogaster
AGTCTCTATGTGGGAATAACATTTTAATCTTTGCTTGTTCTTTGGGGTGCTTTAGCAAATTAACTTTTGCTGAAAACTACATGAGACTAAGTCCACAGAATTAGTCTCACCAGGATACAACAGGCTTTTCATAAGGTATGATATTTCAAAATACAAACCCAGAAGCCTAGAATTGTTTAAATTATTAATAAAAGTAGGAATATCTTTTCCTGGCACAAAGAATTGTGGTTTTTTTTTCCTACTTGGTTCTGAAGTTCTGTTTAATTGGCTTGTTCTTAACAAAAGAATTGAGCTGTCAATATATTTTGGACGTACATGAGCAAAACTAGAGACAAGGAAAGCCTGTGCCTTGCCACTCGATGTAGAAGTCAAGGGTGAATAAGCAAAGGTCAGGACTGAAATAGCTTCTATGTCTGGTAGGTGGTCCTGTCACCACCTCCCTGGAGCACAAGAGCTGTCAACCCATCAAGGAGCATGTCACAGAGGGAGACAGGAAAACACAATACACATGTGTGTGTATACACGTGTATAATAAACATTACAAATACTAAGCAGAAGGAATAAGGAAACTGTTATTTAATAAATTACAAAACAACCACATATAACAAAAATTTTACATTGATACCATATCTTCAAGATCCCTCCAAGAGCTGCAATTATAATGTTCAATAATTGGCATAATTGGTCTTGTTCACCATTCCTCACTCCTTCTAGAGACTAGTCAGCTTATAATTTGATTGCAGATGTGTTGGCCCAGATATTTTTTTCATAAAGCTTTACAAATCTTTGTCTAGAGAAAAGGTACAATGTAACCTGTCAGGGAACTTGCAAGAAATGGATATGGAGATCAAGTTTAGGGTCAAATTGAAGCAATCAAAGAGATAAAAAGGAAGAAGTGAAAAAGACACTTGGAGGACAGTCTTAAGAAGCGTTAGAGCAGGGCGGCGGTGGCGCACGCCTTTAATCCCAGCACTCTGGAGGCAGAGGCAGGTGGATCTCTGGGAGTTCGAGGTCAGCCTGGTCTACAGAGCAAATTTCAGGACAGGCTCCATATTTCATACAAAATATTTACAGGCAGGCTCACTGGCCATACTTAATTTCCAAGGCTGCGGCAATCTTGCCAAACAAGTCAGCCACCTAACAAAGGCCAGGATGTATTGCTCCTTCTCCTTTGTTAAAATGTAGATCGCCTGGGGAGAGGTTGTTTCCAAAGATGGTGACTTAAGTTGCAGGTGTTTCGCTAGCCCCATGTTCCCCAGAAAGAGAATATTAATGAGTATTCACCTTGGTTTACCTGGGGAATAAAAGGTGTTTTGGACTCGGGAGGCAGAGGCAGGCGGATCTCTGTGAGTTCAAGGCCAGCCTGGTCTACCAAGGGAGTTCCAGGACAGGCTCCAAAGCTACAGAGAAACCCTGTCTCGAAAAAGCAAAAAAAAAAAAAAAAGGTGTTTTGGATAATAAACATGGGTAGATCTTCGGGAATGGATGAAGCCTAAGATGCCCTTCCGTTATGGCTGTGTGAACTGTGTCTCATTATTTCTCGCGCCTCCGTACCAGTCGAGTTAGGGAAAAATAGTTTCTATGTTGGGGCCTATGGACCCTGACACAACACAACAAGGAAACCCTGCCTTGAAAGAATCAAGCCAAACCAAAACCAACCAAACAAACAAAAAGAAGCACTATAAAGTAGCAACAAAAATCTGAGAATAAAGGGCCCAGGAACATTCTAGAAAATTCCACAAAGTGCTGGGTATCATGGTGAACATCTGTAATCAGAGCAATTGGAAGTCAGAGGCAGGAGGATCTGGAGATCAAGGCCATCCTGGTTACTGTCTAAGTTTGTTTTGTTTTTGTTTCTGTTTTTCAAGACATGGTTTCTCTGTGTAGCCCTGGCTGTCCTGGAACTCACTCTGTAGACCAGGCTGGCCTCAAACTCACAGAGGTGTGCCTGCCTCTACCTGCTAAGTGCTGCTTCCTGTTGCTGTGCAAACACCATGACCAAAAGCAGCATGGAGAGCAAAGGGCCTTGTGGCTTACACTTCCTCATCACAGTCTGCTTCAGAGGAAGTCAGGGCAGGAAGTCCTGGAGCTTAAGTAGAGCATGGCTTGCTCCCTGACTTGCTCAGTTTGCTTTCTTAGACAGCCCAGGACCACTTGTTCAGGAAGAGAACCACCCACAAGGCCTGGGCCCTTCCATCAATCATCAATCATCAGTCAAGAAAATGCCCCACAGGCAAGCCTATGAGCCAATGTGATGGGAGGATTTTCTCGACCAAAGGAGGTCCCTCTTCCAAGATGACTCTAGCCGAGAGCAAGTTGACAGAAACAGACCACCGGTCCATTATCTAGATGGAGCATGACTATCTGGGCAACATCAGATCCTGTCTCTACAAACAAGAACACAGAATCAAAGTTCTACAAAGTCCTACAGACTGCCAAGTCAGGATTCCAAGAAATGTTGGAAGAAGGGGATCCCCACCACAACCCCAAGCCCGAATGGTGACTAGCTGAGTCACCATCACCTAGCTTAATTTAACTCCTTAACCAGTAAGGAAGAATTTTTATTAAACCAGAAAGATAAATTGGAAAACCCAAAACCCCAGGTAAGATTAAGAGATGGCCCACGGGTTAAGAGCACATGCTGAGCTTGCAGAGGACCAGGATTCCAGTTCCAGCATCCAAGACAGGAGGCTCACAATCCTCTGTAACTCCAGCTCCAGGAGAACCAATGCCTGACTTCCACCAAACATGCGGCATGCATTCACACAACACACACATTCACACAGGAATAGAAATAAATATTTTAAATAAAATAAAATATCCAGGAGGTGGTGATGCATGCCTTTAATCCCAGCACTCAGGAGGCAGAGGCAGGCGGATCTCTATGAGCTGGAGGCCAGGCTGGTCTACAGAGTTCTGGGACAGCCAGGGATACATAGAGAAACACTTTCTCGAAAAACATTGATTAATTAATAATTGAAGCGAATAATCATTCAGGCTTGGAATATTTTAGTGACAGTAGCCTGGGCTCTGGGACTGCAATGAATTGTAGCAATCTGGTTTTGCCCCTAAATGGCCTGATGCCTGTTTCTAAGAGAAAGTATTCATTAAGGGGACAGCGAGAGAAGAAAAGGTCCTCGAGTCAAGGATGTTGGCACAGGTTGAAGTTGTAGCTCAATGTAGACAGATTGTCTAGCACTGGTAAGCCTCTGGGTTTGACCTGCAGCACTGCAAAAGAAATAAAGTTAAATGTGCTTCTTTTCCTAAGGAGTGTGTGTGTGTGTGTGTGTGTGTGTGTGTGTGTGTGTGTGAAGGTGAACTTGGGTGGTAGGCATGTGTATAAAAGTGAACTTGGGGGCTGGAGGGAGCTCTTAACTGGCTCACACATCACTACTCACAACTCACTAGAACGCTAGTACTAGGGTTTCCCACTGCCTCCTTCTGACATCCATAGGTAAGCACATGATAGACAGAGAAACATGCAGGCCTATACATATAAAATAAATAAAGATTTTGAAAAAGTGAACTCAGTGAAAACATTTTTTATATGTGCATGTGTATCTGTATGTGTTTAATGTATTATGGCATGTGTGTGGACATCATGGAACAACTAGTAGGGGTTGGATTTCTTCTTTTACCATGTGAGTCCTGAGAGAGAATTCAGGTCATGAAGTTTGGCAGCAAACTCCTTCACTCTCTGAACTGCTTTACCAGCCTGAAAGGGTTCTGACGGAGATCTGACACAGTTGCTTGAGTTTGAGAAGGGCCTCCTCAAACCCAGAGTCCACTTTCAACAAGCTTCTAAACAGCACATGTAACGTGACTTCGAAGTGCTATCTTGAAGTCATTGTATCATGGTGAATAACAGTTTGGGGATCCAGGAGTCCAAAGTGACTTCAGGTAAGACCCAAGCACGTGTGGAGTCTGGGGCGTTGCTCAGCAGGAGAGAACCTGTGTGCTGTGAGCAAAACCCAGGCACTCAACTCCAGGACCTTTAATGAAGAACATGTGCTGGGGACTTCCTGGGGTCCTGAGAACCATCTGTCCTTCAGATTCCTGGCAAATGCTGAAGGAAGCGGAGGAAGACTTCAACCACGAAAGACTTACGTAGTCTTTATTGCTGAGAAAAGGACGAGAGATAATTTCTCAGCATGCTTAATTTCAGCGCGCATTAATCGGAACTCTCGTGGCTTAACTTCTCTGACAAATTCTGAAATGAGAGCATAAATGGGCTTGCTTGGGAGCTCTCGTGTGTGGGGCAAAGTGAAAGTCAGGCTGTGCCTGTTCAAAAGCTCCCCACTGCCGGGCGATGGTGGCGCACGCCTTTAATCCCAGCACTCGGGAGGCAAAGGCAGGCGGATCTCTGTGAGTTCGAGACCAGCCTGGTCTACAAGAGCTAGTTCCAGGACAGGGCTCCAAAGCCACAGAGAAACCCTGTCTCGAAA
>NC_022014.1:3237384-3239251 GCF_000317375.1 Microtus ochrogaster
AAAAAAAAAAAAAACAAAAACAAAAGCTCCCCACTAATTAGTAGCGTCACTCAGGACTCTGAACTTCATCTTCCTCACCTGGCAAATGAAAGTGGAAGGAAAACTAGTCCAAAAGTGCACACCCTGTAGGAATACCAGCGTGTGTGCTGGCTTCTGTCTTCAGCGTCTCTTTCCTGGACTGGAGCTTTTGGAAGTCATGTTCACCTCAGAATCCCCCACTATGAATGTGATACCTTGTGCCTGGCTGGTGTCTGCGGGACGCATCAGTTAACACTGTATCATGGAATGCTGGCCTCTAGGCATGTTCATCCGAACAGCCGTGATTACCTGCATCGAGCCCCTCACAAAGATCGGGCCCATTAGAACCTCACTCTAGAATTCAGAGTGCCCTCTGCTACCTCCTTCCAGCTGGTTGTAATTCCACCAAAACTGCACAAGGTCTTGGGAAGGCTGGGGTGTATACCAGATTAAAGGAAATGGAAATTCGGGGCTGGAGAGACGGCTCAGAGGTCAAGAGCACTGTCTGCTCTTCCAGAGGACCTGGGTTCAATTCCCGGTACCCACATGGCAGCTCACAACTGTCTGTAGCTCCAGTTCCAGGGGACCTGACACCTTCACACAGACATACATGCTGGCAAACTGCACATAAAAAAAAAACCAAATAAATAACAAAATTTTAAAAATAATAAATCAAAAATAAAAACCAATACAATAAGGTAAAAATGAATAAATCATTAAAAAAAGGGAAAAAAAGAAGTGGAGACTCTATTGATGCAGCTTCCAGGAGGTTATTACCCATGCTGGGGTGAGACCTTTCCAAGACACAGCTGTGTTGGGCTCACCCACTTCCTGTAAGGAACCCCTCATGCATGCTCCTGTAAGTATCCCTACAAACTCTTTGTCTCACAAAGATGGAAGTAGATGGAGTCGTTACTTAGTTGTTGTTGTTGCTGCCCTGTCCAGGATGAAAGCTTGCTCACGTCTCTCCAGGAAACACAGCAAGCTGCAGATAATTTGGCGCCACATTGCTCATGACCAACCTGCGCAAAGAGCGCAAGGGCACTCCCTGCTGGAGTGCAAGGGGATTGCCGTGAGCTGTAATGACTACAGCTTGGCCTTCTAGCCTTTACTTTGTTGTATGATTAGCAGATCCACCTAGCTTCTCTCGGGCCTTATATGACGTGTAAAGTGTAGACAAGCAGAGTCATTTGTGTCCTGAGACCTGATGGAAGGAAAAAAATAGGAAAGACTACTTGTAACTTTTTTATTATTGCCTCAATCTGCCTCCTATTAAAAAAATGTTTTTAAGCTAGGTGAACAAAAAAGCAGGGGAGAATTGAAATGGAGAATTGAAACAAAGGAGAAATAGAAAGAATAGAACTTAGAAGAAAATTAGAGGACAGAAAAATAAAGAACATGACCCAAACAGCATATGTGTGAATTTATTCCGTACCCCTCAGATAGAGAAACCTTCAGTTTAGTTTTGCTATGCTGTGAACCTTTGCTTGGAAGCCTGGTTGTAGCCTTGAGACCAGGACTTTCAAACTACTAGTATTCCTGCTTCAAATAATATAGTTAAGAAAGTCCTTCACAGCTGGATGTGGTGCTGTGTGGAGTCCCCTTTTTTCTCGAGGACTATTGGTCACCAGTTCACAAGGACAAAGGGGCATCAGTAACAACCCAGAGAGCTTTGTATGGCTGTGAGAATGATGGAAATAGCCCTCCCGGAGACTGCTTTTGTGAGGCAGCCAGCTTTATTCCAGAATACAGGGGATCTATAGGATTGGTGACAGTAACTGGGGATCCCCAAATTTGCATTAAGTGGCACACTCCTATCATATAGCTAGATTAATAGTAGCACGCTCCT
>NC_022014.1:3240142-3243635 GCF_000317375.1 Microtus ochrogaster
CTCGAACTCACAGAGATCTGCCTGCCTCTGCCTCCCAAGTGCTGGGATTAAAGGCGTGCGCCACCACCGCCCGGCTTAAAATTCTTATTTTTTAAAAGTTTATTTTTATTTATGTGTATATGCGTATGTACACGCGCGTGCAGATGCCACCTGTGTAAGGCGTCAGAAGAGACCACTGGATGCCCTGGAGCAGGAGTTACAGGCAGTCGTGAGCTGCCTGACCTGGGTGCAGGGAACAGAATTTGGGTCCTCTGGAAGAGTAGCAAGTGCTCTTAACCCCTGAGATCTCTGCAACCCCTAAAGCTGCTAAATATAGCACGTGTCACAGTTCTAATGGGACATTGGTGGCTGGGGACAAAGAGTGAAGCCTGTGGGAACGCTGAGCTAGCGTCTCAAGTTTTCTGTGACTCTAAAACTGTTCTCTTTTTTATGTTTTTGGGGTCTATGCTTATTACAAAAAGCTCTTCAGAACCTTTTATCATTTGCTTGCTGTAGTCTCAAACTATTCTTTAAAACAGCTTCTAGTTTTAAAGATGCTATTAGGCAGTTCACGTATGAACTGTATGCATAAGGCTAAAATCTCTGAGACCCTACATGTTTCCTTAAGAATGTATAACGTAGGCCGCTTTGCAGACACCGCTGTCCCTTCTCACCGCTTGCTGCAGCCATGGTCAGCCCCACCGTGTTCTTCGACATTGCGGCCAATGGCGAGCCCTTGGGCCGCGTCTCCTTCCAGCTGTTTGCAGACAAAGTTCCAAAGACAGCAGAAAACTTCCATGCTCTGGGCGAGAAAGGATTTGGATATAAGGGTTCTTCCGTTCACAGGATTATTCCAGGATTCATGTGCCAGGGTGGTGACTTCACACGCCATAATGGCACTGGCGGCAGATCCATCTACGAAGAAAAATTTGAGGATGAGAACTTCATCCTGAAGCATACAGGTCCTGGCATCTTGTCCATGGCAAATGCTGGACCAAACACAAACGGTTCCCAGTTTTTTATCTGCACCACCAAGACTGAGTGGCTGGGTGGCAAACATGTGGTCTTTGGGAAGGTGAAAGAAGGCATGAACATTGTGGAAGCCATGGAGCGTTTTGGGTCCAGGAATGGCAAGACCAGCAAGAAGATCACCATTTCCGACTGTGGACAACTCTAATTCTTTTGACTTGCGGGCTTCTTACCCACCAGACCATTCCTTCTGTAGCTCAGGAGAGCATCCCAGCCCCATCTGCTCACAGTACCCTGTAATCTCTGCTCTCACTGAAGTTCTTTGGGTTCCATATTTTCCTCATTCCCCTTCAAGTCTAGCTGGATTGCCAGAGTTAAGTTTATGATTATGAATAAAAACTAAGAAAAAAAAGAATATATAACGTACAATAAACTAGTGGTGGCTCATGCCTGTAATTCCAGGTCATTCAAACTAAGGCAGGAGGATTGCTGAAAATGCCAAATATAGTGCAGTGAGTTTTCACAAAGAGCAACATTTTCCATCGCTCGGCAAGGAACAGTCACTGGCACCCCAGAGTCCCCTTGTGCCTTTTTCTCACCCCTTCCCCCTCTCCATGGTTAAGCACAGTCCTGACAACTAGTCCCAGGGCTTACTTTTCCCCATTTTTGAACTTGATATACATGAATCATAGACTACCTTATACGACATTTTAGTAGATACTGCTATTCTCATCGCTAAGGTTTTTCTAAACTTCCCAAATGCTTGCAGATGTGAGAAAATGTCATTCTTTTACACTTCACTGTGTCAGACTTCCTTGGTGGAGTTTCCAAATCGCTGAGAGCCAGGAATCGTCTGCAGTTTGCTCTAACTTGGCGGGCATGCACACAGTTGGTCATGTCTACTTCGTCTAATGAGAACTAAGGACAGAACAGGGCCAGTGACCTGACCCACCTGGTGAAGGCGCTTGCCCTACAAGCAAGTCAGGTTTCCTGACAACCTGAGGAGTCCCCCAAACCAGTGGTGGAAAAGAGAAATGGCTCCTGGGGTCCATGCACCCACACACCCGCTCATGATAATAATATAAGAAAATAAAAGTTATTGTCTCCCAGTTTCTTGAAAATATTACAAAACAGCCAGAAAGATTCAATTCATTCCATGTGATGTTTGGAAATTCATCCCAACTGTAGGTCTGAGGGATGTGTAGGCTGGGGAGATCACCAAGTCCAGAAGCTTCAAGGCTTCCCTTGGTCTTCAGAACCTCCTCAGTGCTCACCCAGCCCACAGCTAAGACCTCGGGAACTTGTTATCTCTCCTCTCTCCTCCTGAAACTTGGTGGAAATACCTCCCCTCGGCGCTCTCTGAATCCATGTCTTCAAATGTGTGACATAGCCTGCCACCTGTGTGACATAGCCTGCCACCTTGTGACATAGCTCGCCACCTGTGTAACAAAGCCCGCCACCTGTGTGACATAGCCCGCCACCTGTGTGACATAGCCCGCCACCTATGTGACATAGCCTGCCACCTTGTTGGGGAGTTTCTTGCTTGCTCTCCTTTCACAAGTGCTGGCTGGTGTGGAAATTGTTACACAGGCAAGAACAGGACTTCTCAGTGATGACCTAGGCTACCTTCTTCTCATCTTTGGTGAGAAGGGGTCTGTTTTGGCAGGCCCCGGTAAAAGAGCTTAATTAATATCTAAGGGATAGAAAACCAATCATGAATTTGCAAAGAATTTTTCTTACATCCTTTGAGTAAGCTATTGGACTATATTCGTTTTTGTAGAAATAAAATTCACACTTGGTGGTGGTGGCACACGCCTTAATCCCTGCACTTGGGAGGCAGAGGCAGGCAGATCTCTGTGAGTTTGAGGAGGCCAGCCTGGTCTACAAGAGCTAGTTCTAGGAAAGGTTCCAAAGCTACAGAGAAACCCTGTCTTGAAAAAAGAAAAGAAATAAAATTCACTATGAAAACTATCTCATCACTATTCTAAGTTTTGTATTGCCAGGTCATGATGGAGCACACCTTTAACCCCAGCACTCAGCAAGTAGAGGCAGGTGAATCTCTGTGAGTTTGAGGCCAGCCTGGTCTACAGAGCAAGTTCCAGGACAGCTAGGGCTGTAACACAGAAATCCTGTTTTGGAAAGAAACAAAAAGGTTTTGTATATATACTGTGAAAATGTACTTCTTAATTCATGCTTAAAATTCAAGATTTAGGGGACTGAGGATTTGGCTCAGAGTCTGAGAGCCCTTGCTGCTCCTTTAGACCAAGTTCAGTTCTGAGAACCCTCGGCACGCGCCTTGTAAAACTGATGGAAACTCCAGACTCAGCGGATCTAACACCCTCGTCTGGACATCACAGATATCCGTGTACATATGCAGCACACACTTTTACACACACACACACATACACACATACATACACACACACATACACACACACACATACAGACATACACACACATACATACACACACACATACACACACACATACACACACACATACACACATACATATACACACACACACATACACACACACATACATA
>NC_022014.1:3243735-3245639 GCF_000317375.1 Microtus ochrogaster
ACATACACACACACATACACACACACATACACACATACATATACACACACACACATACACACACACATACATACACACACACATACACACACACACACACATACACACATACACACACACACACACACATACACACACACATACATACACACACACATACACACACACACACAATTTTGAAAATTAAATGTTATTTTGGTATTTGAATCTTGCCTCACTGGGCCAGAAACTGGTCTGTAGCATGACTTCACTTGTTGTTTTACAGGAAATCTGTTTCCATGTGTTGACTCTCACTTCAGAAGGCTGTAGAGTAGAATTCAGGACTCTTGGCCTTTGTCGGAGTCCTAGCTTACAATTTACGTGATGCTTGGGCTGATTTGCTCACAGTCACCCAGTCACCACCCAGCCGTGCCCAAGACCACAATGGTGAAGAAGTCCGTTGACTAAGAACAAAATAAGTCAGCCACATCGCTCACGTCGTAAAACGTCTTTTCCTCTTTAACGGTCATTTTAGGAGTCAAGGTCACGGCTAGGACAAACTTTTATTGTGACTTGACAGATGGCTGCATTTGCTCGGCATTGCACAATCTTCCATTCCTTCAATTAAATAAGTGGGAATGGACACCACCTGGCAGCCCTTTTATGATGTCAATAAAGCTCATTATAATTACCCTGTGCCGTTGACGAACGGCCTGCCAGGGAGCCGGTGGATATTTTTAGGTCGCCCTCTCACAGAGTGCCAGCGACACATGAAATGGTTTCAGAGGCTTTGGCCACTCATCAATAAAGACCTCGAATGTCATGTTTCTGTCCGTGTCACGCCAGCTCTCCAGTGAGCGAGACTTAGTTATTGTGTCATTCTCTGTGCATCTGCAAGGCAGTGGAGAAACCCGAAAATGAAAACAAAACAATGTTCTAGAGCAAAACTTGTGGACACAAATCCACTTTCTTCTTTTCTTTTCTTCTTTCTTTCTTTCTTTCTTTCTTTTTTTTGGGGGGGGCAGGGTCTCATAGAATCAATCAAACTTCCTATGTAGCCAGGATGACCTTGAACCCACGGCCCTTCTACCTCCGCTTCTGGGTGCTGGGATTACAAATGTACATCACTAAAACTGATTTGTTGTCAGTGGAGCTGGAACTTGCAAAGTAGCAGAGGACGACGTTGAACTTCTGGTCATCCTGCCTCCACATGCCTGAGATAGGGACAACCACAGCCACTGTAGGTGATGCTGGGACAGTCAGAGATACACAGAGAAACCCTGTCTTGAAAACTGAAAAGTCATAATAGTAATAGTAATAAACTTTAGCTATTACAAGGGGTGAGTGAAAGCAAAGACCAGCCAAAGGAAAGGAATGGGGTCCATGGTGATGGAGGAGGGCAGGCAGGACCCCTGCTGGCCAGTGAGTCTGGGAAGTGGAGTTAATACTGTGGACAGTGCTGACATGCTTACAAGCTATCTATGCTAATTGCCAAGCCACTGTTCACATTAGAATGGTTAATGCTTAGCCAGGTGGTGGCGCTGGTCTTTAATCCCAGCATGCCAGAGGCAGAGACAGGTGGTTCTCTGTGACTTCAAGGCTGGCCTGGTCTACAGAGGGATTTCCAGGACAGTGAAACCCTGTCTCAAAAAACAAAAACAAACAAACAAACAAACAAAAAAGATGTCTCAAGGGTAAAGACACTTGCCACCAAGTCTAAGGATCTGAACTCAGACCTTGGGGATCCACAAAGTGGAAGGAGAGAACCAACTCTTGTAAACTGTTCTCTGATTTCTCATGTTTGCTGTGGCTTATGCTTGAGCAGACTTGAGAGCACACACGATAGATAGATAGATAGATAGATAGATAGATAGATAGATAGATAGATAGATAGATAGATAGATAGATAGATGATAGATAGATGA
>NC_022014.1:3245859-3254284 GCF_000317375.1 Microtus ochrogaster
GATAGATGATTGATAGATAAATGATAGATAGATAGATAGATAGATAGATAGATAGATAGATAGATAGATAGATAGATGATAGATGATTGATAGATGATTGATAGAAGATAGATAGATAGATAGATAGATAGATAGATAGATAGATAGATAGATAGATAGATAGATAGATAGCTATTGATAGATTTTTTTTAAATGGCTTCAAAATAGAGGCTGGGCATAGTAGAACTTGCATTTGGAAAGCAGAGACAGAAGAATCTAAAGTTCAAGGTCATCTTCGGCTACGTGAAGAGTTTAAGACCCACCTGGACCACGTAAGGGATGGGGAGATAAAGTCAGTAAAGCACAGTGTCCTGGGGCACTCATGTGCCAGCCACCACTTTCCGCCACAATGGCCTTTCAATAATGGTTCCTTGCTACTTTTGCAAATCTGTGTGAGTATATTGAACAAGAGACCAAGAACCTTGAAACTCCCCGCCCAGACCTCTACCAGTAACAGGATGTCCAGTTTAATTTGTATTTCAGAAAAATAATGAGTCATTTTTAACATGTTTCTAGAAATTCAAGGAGCATGCTTATACTAAACACTTTTTTTTTTCGAGACATGGTATCATACATCTCAGCCTGGCCTCAAAGTCCCTGTGTGGCAAAGAATGACACTGAACTCCCAATGCCCCTGCCTCCACCACCTCAGTATTGGGATTACAGGTGTATATTAGCACATCTGAGTTACAGTGTGTGTGTGTGTGTGTGTGTGTGTGTGTGTTTGAGACAGGGTTTCTCTGTAGCTTTGGAGCCTGTCCTGGAACTAGCTCTTGTAAACCAGGCTGGCCTCAAACTCACAGAGATCCGCCTGTCTCTGCCTCCCGAGTGCTGGGATTAAAGGCGTGCGCCACCACCGCCCAGCCTCTGGGTTACTTTTATATGACGTTAGAGATTGAACCCAGGGTTTCGCACATGCCGAGCCAGCATTCTGCCAACTGAGCTACATTCCTAGCCATGAAATTTTATTTCCTGATCCTCTGAGTCTTACATTTTGTCAACTGCGCAAGCTCAGGATCCCCCCAACGCGTCATGAGCCAGTCTGACCCCACCTCTCCTCCCAGACTCTCTTTTCACTTTAAACTCACCAAGCCCAGCATTCCAGGTTTCCTATAGGAAACTAGGAACAGTTCGAGTTGCTTCCTACCCCAGGGCCTTTGCATACCTTTCAACTCTATATCTACACGCCTGACTCCCTCTGAGCCACGGAGTCTCTGTTTATGAGTTTCCTTCCTGCAGGCTGGGAGATGGCTCAGCTGTTACGAGCACTTGCTGCTCTTATAGAGGACCCAGGTTCGGTTTGGGTGGCTCACAGCCAGACATCTGTAACTCCCACCCTCCGGTCTGGGTGGCTCACAGCCAGACACCTGTAATTCCCACCCTCTTCTGGCCTCCATGGGCACCAGGAATGCACATACTACCTGCAGGAAAAATAGTCATTCACATAAAATAAAAATAAACAAATTTTCTCTTTTAGGTTTTAGGGTTTCTCAATAGACCAGGCTGGCCTCAAACTCACAGAGATCCGCCTGCCCCTGCCTCCCAAGTGCTAGGATTAAAGGCATGCACCACCGTTGCCTGGCAACAAATATTTTTATAAAAACTCCCCTCCCCCCCGCCAATCTGTGACTCGGTAGCAGCTCCCGTAAAATCTCCTGTGATTTTGTGTGTTAATCACTTTATCTCATGACATTGGTCATATTCATAATCATTTGGGTTATTGATTTTTGAATTTCTATACTTATCTGCTACCCTCTTTGAATAGCAACAATGGCTATTTATTTTGCTTTTCATACTCAATCTTTTTTTCCCCCCCAAACAGGGTCTTGGTCTCATGTAGCCCAGGCTGGCCTTGAACTCACTATGTAGCCGAGGATGACCTCGAACTTTTTAAAGATTTGTTTTATTATTTCATGTGCATGAGGGGGCTGGAGAGATGGCTCAGTGGTTAAGAGCATTGCCTGCTCTTCCAAAGGTCTTGAGTTCAATTCCCAGCAACCACATGGTGGCTCACAACCATCTGTAATGAGGTCTGATGCCCTCTTCTGGCCTTCGGCATATGTGCAGACAGAACACTGTAAACAAAACAAATAAATTTCATGTGCATGAGTGCTTTGCCTGCATGTATGCCTGTAGCCCACATGCAGGCCTGGGAAAGAGCATCAGCTCCCCTGGAACTGGAGTTATGGTTGTGAGTCCTCAGGTGGGTGCTAGAAATTGAAGTTGGGACCTCTTGCAAGAGCAACAAGTGCTCTTAAACTCTGACCCATCTCTCCAGTCCAATCCTTTCAGGAATTCAAAAACCAGGCAAGTCGCCGGGCGGTGGTGGCGCACGCCTTTAATCCCAGCACTCGGGAGGCAGAGGCAGGTGGATCTCTGTGAGTTCGAGACCAGCCTGGTCTACAAGAGCTAGTTCCAGGACAGGCTCCAAAACAACAGAGAAACCCTGTCTCGAAAAACCTAAAAAAAAAAAAAAACCAGGCAAGTCAAGTGTGGCGGTGGCGGCACTTTCCTGTGATCCCAGCACTCGGAAGGCTGAAGTTGGTGTCATCCATTCATCAATGGCACAATACTGTTGTGTTACCTGTCAAGGGTGCCACCCAAGGTCCAGGTCACAGCCTTCTCCAGGGCGCTCTGTGCCATGAGTTTCTGGAATCAATTGCTTATTTTCTGTCTTCAGTGGAGGAAGCCAAGCTTTGCTCACGGGGCCCTGGGCTGTGCTAGACGTGTCTGAGCTTTAGTAGTATTCTTAAAATTAAGTCAGGGACTTTGCTGTAAGCCTTCCTATGTGACTTGCTGGAGGTGTAATGATACACCATGATGGATTACTAAAAAAAAAAAAAAAAATTAAATCATGTTCCAATTATATTTTCCTAGGCATCCAGAACCTTCTACCGTGATTGCATGGTAAGGGAAACACCTCACTATCCTCCTGGCAACCCTCTTCTTTGGAAAGCCTGCACTGCCAATCACACTCCTAGCTAAAAATAAACACACCTTCCACACTCCTCAGAAACTCCTCTACGCAGATGCTGAGTGAGCGACTTCCCAGGGCAAGGGTTTCTCTTCGTTAGGTTAAAGTCAAGGCATTGTGTGCACAGAAAGAGGAGCAAAGGGGTTATCTGGAGAAATCAGAGTGGATGAAATGGGTTTGGGATCTGAAATTCTCTTTATTCTCTCTGTAGGGGACAAAGCTGGAGGCACATGTGTGCAATGGGGTCCTACAGTGCTTGCAGTATATACATATACATATAATACACACACACACACACACACACACACACACACACACATATATAATTTTTGGTTTTTTGAGACAGGGTTTCTCTATGCAGCTTTGGAGCCTGTTCTGGAACTTGCTCTGTAGACCAGGCTGACCTCGAACTCACAGAGATCTGCCTGCCTTTGCCTCTGGAGTGCTAGGATTAAAGGCATACATCACCACCATTCGGTGAGATGTATATTTTAATTTGTTTGGGGATTTTAGAAACAGTGTTTATTGCTGGGCATGGTGGAGCGTGCCTTTAATTCCAGCACTGAGGGTTGGGGGCACAGGAGGCAGGCCGATCTCTGTGAGTTCTTGGCCAGCCTGATCTACAAAGTGAGTTCCAGGACAGCCACAGCTATACAGAGAAACCCTGTCTCAGAGAAAAAAAAAAAAGGTGTTTATCATTCCTTTAAATAGCTCAACTTTAACCAGGTATGGTGGCACAGGCCTTTAATCCCAGAACTTGGGAAATAAAGGGAAGTGGACTCTGAGTTCAAGGCAAACCTGATCTACATAGCCAGTTCCAGGCTATCCCATGCTATATAGTGAGATCCTGTTCCAAATAAATAAATAGTTTAGCTGGTTGGTGGTGGCGCACACCTTTAGTCCCAGCACTCAGGAGGCACAGACAGGTGGATCTCAGTGAGTTCGAGGCCAGCCTAGTCTACAGAGCAATTTCCAGGACATCCAGAGTTACACAGAGAAACTCTGTCTCAAAAAAAAATTAATAAATCATCTAACTAGCTCAACCTTGGAGCTAAGGATATAGCACAGGGACAGAGGTGCTCGTCTAGCTTGTGTGAAGCCTTGAGTTGAGTCTCTGGCAGGACAGAAACAAAACAAGGCTCACAAATGGCTCAGGGGTTGAGGTTTTCTTTTTTATTTGTTTGTTGTTTGGATTTTTTAAATCATATCTTCTCTTTTCTGGTTCCAGCATTTCCTTCTTCTCAGAGATGTAGAGGTCTGGGTGGGGAGAACAGAGGAAGGCTGGGAGAGTTCAGGAGAAGACAGCAGGCTCACCAAATGCTTTGAGAATCGCCAGTCGGAAGACATCCTTGACCTCCTCTGCGATGCACAGGATAGGCCCTGCAAGAAACCCGTGGTCTGTCTTCCAGAGTTATATCCCCCTCGTGACTCAGATACGCTAGAACATGTTGTGCTGTTGGATGCTGTCTGAGTCCTTTTTCAGAGATCACTGCATGTGTGTGTGCTCTGCCCTAATGTATGTGTGTGCATCACATGCATGCTTGGTGTGCATGGCGGTCAGGTCCCCTGCAGTCGAGGTTGAGCCACCATCTGAGCGCTGGGAATTGAACCCAGGTCCTCTGCAAGAACGACAAATACTGTTAACTGCTAAGTCATCTCTCCACTCCCTATCTTCCACAGATATTTCCCAGGTTTTGTTTTGGCTTGCTTTGCTTGTTTTTTTTTTTCAAGATAGGGTTTCTGTGCGTAGCCCTGGCTGTCCTCGGACTCACTATGTAGACTAAGTTGGCCTCAAACTCAGAAATCCACCTGCCTCTCCTCCTGAGTGCTGGGATTAAAGGTGTGTGCATCACCACTACCACCACCTGGTGATTTTTTTTTTCCCTAACCTTTGAAACAGGGTCTTACAAACTCCGTGATGGCCATGAACTTAGTATGTAGCTGAGGATGACCTTGAACTCCTGATCCTCCTGCCTCCACCTACAGAGTGCTGAAATTACAGCCTGCATCATCACACACAAATTATTTGATGAACCCCAGTACTTCCTACATGCCAGGCAAATTCTCTACCCACTGAGCTGCAACTCCAGCCCTCTGCAGAGATTTCCTTATAAGCCCAATGAGCAGGTCTTTACAGAAGAAATTCTGCTATCTGGCTGAGTTGTTTGGGTCACGGGGATATGGAGCAGAACTAAAGAAATCTCAGCCCTGAATTGTTAAATCTTGCTCCTCCTGTTCTGAGAACTCTAGAGCTGACTGCCTGGGCAGAAAGCAGCACTTCCTTTTTTGGTCCAGCCTCAGTGACGGGGCAGGGAGGACACCTATTGCGTGAAACACCACGACCAAAGCAACTTGGGGAGGAAATGTTTATTCAGCTTACACTTGCATCACTGAGGGAAGCCAGAGCAGGAACTCAAGCAGGGCAGGAACCTGGAGGCAGGAGCTGATGCAGAGGCCATGCAGGGAAGCTGCTTACTGGTTTGTTCCACATGGCTTGCTCAGCCTGCTTTCTTATAGAATCCAGGACCACAAGCCCAAGGATGGCACCACCCACAATGAACAGGGCCCTCCTACGTCAATCACTAATTAAGAAAATGCCTTATAGCCAGATCTTAAGGAGGCATTCTCTCTACTGAGGTTCCCTCCTTTCAGATAACACTAACTTGTGTCAAGTTGATATAAAACTAGCCAGTGCAGGTAGGATGCGCAAGTGTGTTCCCAGATGTAACCACCACTGAGGAGGATGTCTAGTTATTGGGGTGCTGATATTATTGATGCTTTATAAAGGTAAACGAGGCTGGGATATAGCTGAATTAGCAGATATTTACCTGGCATGCAAAAGGCCCTGGGTTCAATACCCAGCACTGCATGAATGATTGGGAACAGAAAGAATTATAAATAAACAACAACAAAAACAAAAGTGAACCACTAGCCACTTAGCACTATCACTCTTTACTCTCTGGTCTGCAGAATGAAATTATCACAGCACAGCTGAAGAGCATCTGGCTTGTGTTCTCCTCGGAAGCTATCCACATAGTCATGCTGATTTGGATGATAGATTCTTATCAAATTTCAAAGTGGTGCATCTTCTACTCCCTCGACAACTTCAGGTTTCAGAGAAGGGACTCTCAGATCTTTTCAGATCTTTTTTTTTTTTTTTTTTTTTTTTTTTGGCAGGGTTTTTCTGTGGCTTTGGAGCCTGTCCTGGAACTAGCTCTGTAGACCAGGCTGGTCTTGAACTCACAGAGATCTGCCTGCCTCTGCCTCCTGAGTGCTGGACTCTCAGATCTTAATGCGCCCATTCTATTCTGGGGATAGTCAATAAGACTAGTGCCTGGGCAGTTTTCCCTTTTATTCCTTAAAAAGAAATGTTTGGTTAGAGCTTTCCCCACTGGTTAGAAAATGGCTCTACGAATAGCTGTCCTCTTGTCCGTGAGCTCAGCTGAGCATTCCCTGCTCTTGGGAGCCAGTGCCTGCTGGCCTTGAGGAACCTGGGCTGGGATGGAGAGGAGCCTCCCGTGGCTCCAGGTGTCTTTCTTGGTTCCTGTTAGGCAGTAACAACGATGATACTAAGGAAAAAAAACGAGGGCTTGGCCTAGCACCGATTCCAACCTGCTTATCCTCCACAGAAAAGAGTTGCATTGTGGTAAGTGACATAAGCCAGACACATGAAGACAAATGTCATGCGCTCTCCCTGGAGGTGAGAGCAGAATGACAGATAACGGTTACTACAGCCGGAGGAGGGAGATAGGTGCTGTAATGGGTACCAAAATCCGTTAGATAGGAACAGTAGAC
This sequence comes from Microtus ochrogaster, assembly GCF_000317375.1. NCBI lineage: Eukaryota > Metazoa > Chordata > Mammalia > Rodentia > Cricetidae > Microtus > Microtus ochrogaster. The sequence goes on from NC_022014.1 coordinate 3,252,668, forward strand.
CATAGGAGTCGATGGGGCCGTAAATGTGCTTATAGTTTCTAACAATTCATAATATATTTCAAAATAACTGGAGGAGCTCGGGACAGTGGTAAATTTCTGTAATCCCAGCTCTTGGGAGCCGGTAGCGGAAAAGCGAGACTTCACAGCCATCTTTGGCTACATAGCGTGATGAGTTCTAAGCCAGCCTGGTTACCTAAGACCCTGACTAAAAAATAATAATAATAAAGATAAATAAAATAGCCCTCAAGTACAGAAGTACTGTTTGGATTTCATAGGAGGAGAAGGATGTGGCTTAAATATAAAACTTCGGTTTTTTTAAATTATTTAAAAAATACCTAAGTAAAAAAAGTTTCATCCAAGCACAAGATATAGTTCTGCTGTACTTATGATCAATACTAATAAATCTACAAGACAGGGCTGAACACTGTCTTTAGGGCTGGGATATGGCTTAGTTTGTAGAAAACTTTCCCAGCACCAGGAGGTCCTGGGTTGATTCCAGCATCACATACACTGGGCACTGTGTCCATACTTGTAAGTCCAGCACTTCATAGACAGAGGCAAGAAGGTTGGAAGTTCAAAGTCATCCTCGTCTATGAAGCAAGGTCAAGGCCAAGGCCAGCCATGGGTGAGGTCCTTTCTAAAAAATTAAATTGTTTTTTTAAGTCTGAAGTAGTAAATCACACCTATAATCCCAGTTCTCTGGAGGCTAAGGTAGGATTGCTGTGAGTTCAAGGCCAGCCTGGGCTACATAATTAGACCTTGCCTCAAATAAATACATAAATAGAAAATTTAGAAGTAAAAGCCACTGAGCAGCAGTGGTGCATGCCTTTAATCCCAGCACTTGGGAGGCAGAGGCAGGTGGAGCTCTGTGAGTTTGAGGCCAGCCTGGTCTGATGTGGGATTCCCCTCTGTACTGTATATATGTTTTATTACCATTGGTTATTAAAGAAGCTGTTTTGGCCAGTGGCTTAGTAGAGTAAAGCCAGGTGGAAAATTTGAACAGAGATATAGAGAGAAAGTAGGTGGAGTCAGTGAGACGCCATGTAGCTGCTGAAGGAGAAAGTTGAAGCCATCAGCCAGAACCTTACTGTAGGCCACAGCCTCATGGTGATACACAGATTAATACAAATAGGTTAATTTAAGATTTAAGAGTTAGCTAAAAATATGCCGAAGCTATTGGCCAAACAGTGTTGTAATTATTATAGTTTCTGTGTTATTATTCAGGTCTGGGCAGCCAGAAAACGAACAAGCCGTTGCCATCTACGCTGGTCTACAAAGTAAGTTTCAGGACAGCCAGACTTACATATTGAGACCCTATCTCAGGGTAAAACAACAATCAATCAATCAATCAATAAAATACCAAAAAGTCTTCTACACAAGAACCAGGTTGTGCACTGATCAGTTGATGAAAGTGTTATGAGAACCCTCAACCCTGAAAATGACTCTGAACCCTTGATCCTCCTGCCTCCACCCCAGAGTGCTGATATTCCAGGTGTGCTCCACCATGGCCAGCTGTGCTGTACATCTTCCAGGTGTGCTCCACCACGGTCAGCTGTGCTGTGCATCTTCCAGGTGTGTTCCACCACGACCAGCTGTGCTGTGCATCTTCCAGGTGTG
>NC_022014.1:3254419-3255455 GCF_000317375.1 Microtus ochrogaster
CCACAGCCAGCTGTGGTGTGCATCTTCCAGGTGTGTTCCACCACCACCAGCTGTGCTGTGCATCTTCCAGGTGTGCTCCACCACAGCCAGCTGTGCTATGCATCTTCCAGGTGTGCTCCACCACAGCCAGCTGTGCTGTACATCTTCCCACGTGTAGGAACATCCAGTAGTCTTGTTATAGGGTCGATTCTGATTCTACAACCTGGGAGGAGCCTGAGGGCCTTAGTCTGGCAAATTTCCCGGCAGGGGAGAAGCCAACAGCAGGAAGCCCTCCTTGCCCATAGGCCTCCCTGGACTGTTTTCCCAACGTTGTACCTAAGAGATTCCAGGTGTGAGGTGCAGGAACACGGAGCTTGCCCCTCCCCGCTGCTTTTCCTCCTGGGCTCAGCCTCCTCTTCACTTCTCTTGAAAGATCTCTTTGACCCTGCTCTCTCCTCTCTTAGGACTCTCAAGCTTGAGGAACAGGCCCTCAGCCAGGGCTGCAGTGGGAATCACCCAAGAGCTCGAGAGGGCCACGCCACACCTAGACCAATCAAACCAGAATTTCTGGGGTGGGATCAAATATAGGCTTCTTGAAAAGTAGGTCACAGGTGTGCGTTATACAAAATACCTGTAATGTTTCACCAGCCTCAAACAACTCTCAAACCTGTTGGTAAGTATTGAACTATGCTGAATGCTTCCCAGTGTTACATAAAAAGCACCCAGACGACCATGGTGGCTCATTCCTGCAATCCTAACACTCAGGGGGCTAAAGCAGGAGGATGGAGATTTCAAGGCCAGGCTGGCTTATATATTATGATCCTGTCTCAGCCCCTGCTCCTAAAAAAGATCAAAGGCAAGCCAGGTAAGGTGGCTCACTCCTGCAATTCCGGCACTTGGGAAACCAAGGCAAGAGAATTGTCATGACTTGAGGCCAGCCTATTAAAGAAAAAGACTTTGTCTAAAATAATTTTTTAACATTTATTTAGTGTGTGTGTGTGTGTGTGTGTGTGTGTGTGAGAGAGAGAGAGAGAGAGAGAGAGAGAGAGTATGTATG
>NC_022014.1:3255628-3287804 GCF_000317375.1 Microtus ochrogaster
GTGTGTGTGGTGTGTGTGTGTGTGTGTGTGTGTGTGTGTGTGTGTGTGTGTGTGTAGGTCAGAGGAAGCTTGTGGGAATCAGTTCTCTTTCCTACCACATAGGTCCTGGGGAATCAAACTCAGGTCAGACTTAGCAGCAAATGCTCTTGTCTTCTAGGCTATCTCAATGGCCCCCAAAACAACAAAATGTTTATTAAACAAGGAACCAAAGACATGGCTTAATAATTAGGAGCATCTCGGAGTTCAAGACCATCCTGGTCTACAGAGAGAGTTCCAGAACAGCCAGGGCTACATAGAAAAACCCTGTCTCAAAAACAAATAACAAACGAATGAAAACAAAAAAGTGGGGGAGAATAGGGGCTCTTTTGACCAAGTGGTATTTCTTTCCAAGAGTCCATTTGGTTTATACTGCCTTGGATAAATAGAGCTGGAGTAGAACTTGTGTTTATATTTAATCTCTCTCGCTCTCTCTTTTGTTTTGTTTGGCTGTTTTGGAATTCTCTCTGTAGGCCAGGCCGACTTTGAATTTAGAGATTCCCCTGCATCTGCCTCCCAAGTGCTGGGATCAAAGGCCTGTGCCACCACTCACTGCCCCGTTTATATTTAATTTCTTACCCTAATTAGTGTTTCTTTTGAGTTAAAAAAATAAGTGTTTCATGTTTGCTTTCTTTAGAATAAAAAGGGGGAAGGTAAAGATGGGGCTGATGAGATGGCTCAGCAGATGAAGGTGTCTGAGGCCTGGTTAGACCTGAGCTCAATGCCTAGGGCCCACGTGATGGAAGGGGACAACAAATGCCTGAAAGTTAGCCTCGGTCTTCCACAAGCTGAGTACACTCTCACACCCTATCTCCTGCCCAATAAATTCACATGCACACATGAGCATAGGCACAAATACACACAAACACACAACTGTATATGTACATGCACACATGCCTGTGTACACACCACACATACACACACAATTCAACTCTTCGGCTTTGCCATAGGCTCCGGAGATAAACGACGCGGACTCATGATCTCTGTCCCACTGCCTCAAGTTGATGCCCTCAGACTGTGGGGCAGAGGAACAAACTTCACCCTGCAAGATCCAACACCCCCTGAACCTGACTGGTAGAACAATTCAGGAACTGGGCTCAGGCACCCATTCGGTCACTGGCTGAGATGGAAAACCCCTGTGCTGTCATGAATGGGCAAAAAAACAAGCCTCGTAGCTGGAGATCCTGCCTCCCCACATGCATGGAGCCCAGCCATGGGAGAAAAGCATTGCTTAATCGCTGGGCTGTGCCTCTGGGGCTGTATTTCTGTTAGCACTGTTTTCTTAAGTCATTTTACGTGCCAGGGGAGAGTGAGGACAAAGCAAATATTAGCAGCAAAAGATATGCATAAGACCCAGGTGTGGATGGCAGAGCAAAGGCTACAAGGAGTGAGCTCTGCAAAGGCACAGAGGCTGACATTTCACAAAGGTCCCCAAAGGTGTAAAAAACAGGACCTGAGGGGCACAGATTCCAGAAATGATTGTCACTGATCAATGGGACATATGTTTCTGCTGTGCGACGGATATCTGAAGTGTTCGTTATAATTGGTTCCCAGTCAGCCATGTCTCCTCTATTAATTGCATACATTCCTTTCGACAAAAGTGACACGCTGGTGGCAGCGCTGTGGGCTTGAAGACCAGGGTGACTTTCCATCTAAAATCACAGTTCTGACCAGAGCCTCAGACAGGGAGCAGAGCCCAGAGGTCATTTCCCTCTCTCGTCCAGGAATGTATGGACGGGGGAGGGACTTGTTGGAACTGCACGCATCATTGTGTCATCTGAACATGGCCATTTAGGTTTCTTGGGTCTCCTATATCACAGTCTCTTTAGAAAGACTGCCTGAGCCAAGCCTGGTGGCACAGGTCTGAAATACCAGCCCAGGGAAGGCTAAAGCAGAAAGAATCCAAGACCAGGGGCAACCAGGGCTGCAGAGTGAGGCTAAGATGGCCAGGGACAACTAAGCAACATCCTGTCTCAAAATAACTGATCGGATGCCTGGGAGATGTAACTCAGTGGCAGGGTGCTTGCCTCAACAGTGCAAGTCCCCATGTGAAATTTCTGGCACTGCAGAGAAAGAGAGGCAAGGGAGAGGGAGGGAAGGGGGATGGAGGGAAGGAGGGAGGGAAGATTTGGAGGGTCCTCTTCAGTGCAAGTCTCCAAGAGCTTACACAGAACTCAGACAGAAACCTCAGCCGCTGGTGAATGCTGAGTTCATGAATGACCTGTTAAAAGGAAACAGAACATGTGCATTGCAGTGAAGCACAACCCCACCCCCAGCATTGTTAATCACAAAGCTTTAGAGATGGTGAGGGACCAAGAGGAAGGCGATCCGTGTAGACGCTCAAGCTTGTGCTCTGAGCACTTGGGAGGCTGAGGCAGAAGGATCCCTGCCAGCCGAAGCTTCAGATGAGAGCCTGTCTCAAGAAAGAGAAAAAGGAAATAGGAGGCATCTGGAGGAGAAAGCTGTGAGTACAGGAACAAGCTACAACAGCAACTTTGCTTCCGTCCCCAAGTCTAACATTCCTCCGCAGTCACTACTGGCCTCTTGACTACAAAACTCCTTAAGGAAAAGTTGTGTTGTGGTTTTGCTTAGTTTTTGAGAGAATCTCACTACGTAATCCTGGCTGATCTGGAATTGGCTATGAAGCCCAGACTGGCCACATTCACAGAGATTCCACCTGCCTCTGCTGGCTGGAATTAAAGGTGTGGTATACCAGCACACCTGGCTCTGTATGTGCGTGTGTGTGTGCGTGCACGCACGTGTGTGTGTGTGTGTGTGTGTGTGCACGCGCGTTGTGTGTGTTTGAAGGGAGCTGGAGAGATGCTCAGCAGTTAAGAGTACATAGTACTTTTGTAAAGGACCCAAGAACTGTTCCCAGGGGCTCACAAAAGCCCGTGACTCCTGCTCCAGGGTATCCAGCACCCTCTGCTGGTCTCTGGGTCTCTGTAGACACCTGCATGCCTGTGGTGTATATTCACACAGACACACTTTTGTAAATGAAACAATGTTTTTTTTCTTTTTTTTTTTTTAATATATTAGATCCCCTGGAACTGGAATTACAGACAGTTGTGAGCTGCCATGTGGGTACTGGGAAATGAACCCTGGTCCCTTGGAAGAACAGCCAGTGCTCTTAATCATTGAGCCATCTCTCCAGCCCTCCCAAAAAAATGTTTTAAATCGTAAATTGTAACAAAAAAAAAGAGAGAAAAGCTTAGCCCCCACCCCCACCCCCGCAACCCCACAAACTGGCTGCTAGGCTCCAGGAAGCGGCTCTGGGGACCCTGGCTGTCACTTGTCTTTCCTTCATTTCATCCCTATAACTGTTAAATCGATAGCTACATCTTCATAGAGAACAATCGTGCCTGTGGTGTTTTAATGGTCTCCTGTTCTGGAGTTGTCAGGAACAGTGTTGTCAGCAAAGCCAAGCCATTGATTTCCTGCCCATCCACTCAAGGCACAGAAGGACAAGCTCCCCTGCAGCCTGGACTCAAGGATCAGAATTGGGAAAGCCACTCCTGGGCCCCACGCTCTAAGAGTGTTTAAACATTCCCTTTTTAACACACACTTCCATTGCAGCTTAGCTACCAAAAGAAAGGGAAAACCCCTTTTCAGTCCAATAGATCTTCTTGAGGGCTGGGAGAACAGCTCTGTGGCTGAAGTACTTGCCATGCAAGCCTTTGTCAGACCACAGTACCCACACAAATGCAGGGTGCAGTGGTGCACAGGCATAATCCCACCACTGGAGGGGGGAAACAAGAGGATCCCTGGGGCCAGCTGAACTGGTCAGTTCCAGGTTCAATATATATGGTGAGTTCCTGTCTCAAAATATAAGGTGGATGGGGCAGGGGGATGCCTCCCTGAATAAAGGTGCTGTCCCCAAGCCTGATGACCTGAGTTTCCTTCCCAGAACCCACAGAGAGGAAGGAGAGGGCCAGCTCCTGAAGGTTGCCCTCTGAACTTTACCAGCATTCCTTGGCATTCGAGAACACACATATACACACATATACACACATATACACACATACACACATATACACACATATACGCACATCACAAAATAAGTAAGGTGGAGAGCAATCAGAAAATATATTCATTCAGCCAGGCAGTGATGGCACACACCTTTAATCCCAGCACTCAGGAGGCAGAAGCAGGTGGATCTCTATGAGTTTGAGACCAGCCTGATCTACAGAGTGACTCCCAGGACAGGCTCCAGAACTATAGAGAGAAACCCTGTCTTGAAAAACCAAAATACAGCCAGGCGGTGGTGGCACACGCCTTTAATCCCAGCACTTGGGAGGCAGAGGCAGGAGGATCTCTGTGAGTTCGAGGCCAGCCTGGTCTACAAAGGGAGTTCCAGGACAGGCTCCAAAGCTACAGAGAAACCCTGTCTCGAAAAAACAAAACAAAACAAAAAACCCCGAAAAACCAAAATACAAAAAATAAAACACACACATTAAGCATCAACCTGTGGCCTCAGAAAGCACATAGGCTTCCTCTCAAAGAATCCTCTCCGCAGGAATGAGAGATCAAGCCCAGGGCCTTTTGCATGCTCTGAACGGTGTCTTAGAACGTCATCGTAGCTTTCCTTGCTGCAGCGATTGGAACCTGAGCAGGAGCAGCAGACGGGCATTGTCACAGACAGAACAAAAGACAATGCAGCAAGTTACGGACTGGCAAGGAAACTCAGCCGGCGCTTTCTCCTGTGCCTCAGAGCACTGGACTGATAAATGCGGGTCTTCCCCTGACCAACTGTGAACTGTACCTTCCAACTGTGTGTTTCCATCCGTGCACAGAACACTGCGTGTCCTTAATTACTCTTAAAATAGAGCCTTGTGTGCGTGCATGCTGGGTAGGGGAGCATAAACAGTGCCAGTGCCCAGGGGAGCGGGGAGGACAAACAGAACAAAGTATATAAGACACACTCTTCCAAAATTCAGCTTTCCATCAACAGCAGCCCCAAGGGACCTGGCAGCAGCTGGCTGGGCCAACCACAAATATTTGCACAGGTGAACTCCATCCAGAAACGGCAATCAGCCGCAGCCCTGGAGAGAGAGAGAGGAACAACCCCACCTAGCTCCAGGCTCTGATAGCTGAAGTAGACACAGTCCCATGCTCATTCATGGATGTCACATCCATCCTGGGGTGCCCTGCAAACCAGCTAAGGAAAGTGTGCTCCTACTGTACAGCTCTTGTGAAACTGCCATGGCTTCGTTGGATGCACCATCATGTTTTTCATGAATATCTGAAAGCAAAACTGCCCAGAACGGCCACACTACCTGCTCCCCTCCCTAATCTCCATCTGAGATAGGAGCAGCAGCCAGCAACTGTGTAAATCCAGCTGCACATGGCTCCTCCCTGTTTCTGAGCAAGGCTCCCAAACCATCTGTATCCTGAAGGATACAGGGGCACCTACAGTCCTGCTGCTTCCCCTGCTCTCCAGAGCCACCCCCAGGTGCTGTTGCTCTGTGGTGTCCTCTCTGGACCATGAGTCATGCAACCAGTCACCGCTGTATATCTCATCTGTCCACAACAGGGATTCCACCCTCGCCTGCGTATGAATGAGAGGTGACTGGGACGGGCTCCAAGCCACTAAATCCACCTGACAGCCAGTGGGGTTTTGTTGCTCCTCCCACCATGGGACAGCTGGAGGCACCATTAGGTGTCCTTGGGGAAGTGCTGCTGGTCTCTATCAGGTAGCAGCTGAAGAAAGTGTTAAACATCCTTCACTGCGCAGGTCAGCCACCAACATCCACAGTGCCAAAGGTGAGATGCCCGCACTGTACCGATGGGTTAACCCCAGTGCTGCCACCTCCCACCTTTCCAGGGCTTTTCCCTTGGAGCCCAGGGAAGCACTCTCCCAATTGCCCTCCTGTTAGCTCCTGGCTGGCTGCCCTACAGCAGTATCTGACTCTCACTGAGGCTTGGGGAGGGGCTGTTCAAGGATGCTGTATCTTCCTTTTTCCTTCTGCTGTGTGCCTTCTCTCCTTAGATTAGAGACAACAGCTCCATGGTCCGTGGTGCCCCCAAGATAAAACCCAAGAAGACCGCCTCTCCTCAGCCATCAAGCTCCACTTCTGACTGGACATGTTATCTAGATGTCTGCAGAAGCAGAGCCTGTCCCTTCTGCCACTGTGCCTGCTCCTTCCACAGCTTCCCTCATGTGGGAAACGGTCCTCACTTCCTAATAAGAGCTCTGAAGACTTAACCCAGTTAATAGTAATGTCATCTATTTTACTTACTGTGCAAAATTTAGTGTTAACTTGGTTAGTTTTATGTCAACTTGACACACGCTAGGGTCATTTGAAAGATTGGGATTGAAAAAAATACCCCATAATAACTGCCTGTAGGCAAGTCTGTAGTGCGTTTTCTTGATTAGTGATGGATGGGGGGGGGGGTGTCTGACCTAACTGGACAATGCCATCTCTGAGCAGGTGGTCTTAGATTGGTGCTCAGCCTTAATACAAGGGAGGTGCTTAGTCTTTAGTTTACTGCAACTTCACGTGCCATGGCTGGTTGCTATCAATGGGAGGCCTGCCCTTTTCTGAAAAGAAATGAAGGGGTGGGTTGGGGGATGGGCAGAAGGGAGGTGTAGGAGAGGGACTTGGAGGAGAGTCAGGAGGGGAAACTGAGGTCAGGATGTAAAATAAAGAAATAAAAAAGAACCTGGCAGTGGTGGCGCCTTTAATCCCTGCACTCAGAAGACAGAAACAGGTGAATCCCTGTGAGTCTGAGGCCAGCCTGGTCTACAAGAGCTAGTTCCAGGACAGCCAGGACTGTTATACAGAGAAACCCTGTCTCGAAAAAAACAGAAAGAAAGAGAGAAAGAAAGAAAGAAAGAAAGAAAGAAAGAAAGAGGGAGGGAGGGAGGGAGGGAGGGAGGAAGGAAGGAAGGAAGGAAGGAAGGAAGGAAGGAAGGAAGGAAGGAAGGAAGGAGGGAGGAAGGAAAGCAATCTGAGTGAGCACAGAGAGAGAGCAAGCCATAGACAGCACCCCTCCGTGCCTCCCCTTTGGTTCCTGATTCCAGATCCCCGCTGAGTTCCTGCCCTGGCTCTCTCAGTAAAAAGCTGCAACCTGTAAGGTGAAATAAACCCTTTCCTCTTCAAGTTGCTTCTGGTCAGAATGTTTTATCACAGCCACAGAAAGCAAACTAGAATCAGGCGGTGGTGGCACACACCTTTAATCCCAGCACTTGGGAGGCAGAGGGAGGCAGATCTCTGAGTTTTAGACCAGCTTGGTCTACAGAGGGAGTTCCAGGACAGCCAGGCCTATTATACAGAGAAACCCTGTCTTTAAGAACCAAAAAGAACCAAAGAAGGAAGGAAGGAAAAGAAAAAGCAAGCAAACTGGGACACCTGCCTACCACGCACAAGGCCCTTAGTTCCGTCACCAGCAACACGAAAGGGAAAGGCACGAGGTCATTACAGGTGTGTCACAGGAACAGAAATATTGCTAAGATGATGTATACTGTATGCCACCCTCCAAAGACACAGCCACCCTCTGCCAGTCCATAGGGACATCATACCAGAATAAGGATACGGTCTGTGAGTTGGTCTGTCCTGTTATTTGTTGAGATAGCTCAGACTGGCCTTGAACTGTCTTTCCTGTGCTGGGATTGAACTCAGGGCCTCACACATGCTAGTCGAGCAGCTCTGATCTGCCTCCGTTTCTAAGAGCTGACATTACAGGCATAAGCCTGCACACCCAGCTGAGGCATGGCTTTTCTTAGCCCTAGCCACCCTTCCTTCCAGCCAGGGGGGCTCCCCATGTGGGCATGTCAGCTCATTTGCTGGGGGTCGTGAACTCTAGATGGCTGAATGACGTTTCCTGCTGCGGTCCAGGAGTTGGTCAGGGTTATGGTGACTATGAGGCTATGGCTCTCCTCAAACTCACTCAGTTGAGGGAAGAATTTAATTCCTTGCACTGTAGGCAGAGTCCCTTTGTGCTTGGTAGCTGATAGTCCTGAGCCTCTTCTGCTCTTAGAAACACCTTCTGCCACTTTTTATTTATTTTTATACAGGCAATAGTCGTATTACATAAAACGAATCACTCAAGAGTACATGGCTCAGTGGCATTTAGTACAATCATACTAGTGTCCAAGTGTTACCCCTGAAAGTCCCAGAACATTCTTACTGCCCCCAAATGGAGACTCCCTTAGAAGAGCACACCTCATCAGGTAGGCTTGCCTGGGAGCCGCTCCCTTAGGAGGAATTCAACAATCGAATCGCTTGAGTGACAGCCATCAAATGTGCAGTCACCCACATTCAGGGGCAGAGTATTTTACAGAGGTCCTGCTGTTTTACCTCCTGCATCTATGCCCCGGAGAGCTTAACCCAAGGGATGCTCTCTCCCTCTGCTCCACAGGGCCAATACGTGTGCATACCATGGGCAGATAAACCTGAGTAACTCCACCCCTTCTCACCCTTGGCTTACTCATTCGTAATTAAAGGTGCTGGCATAGTTACTTGACATAAGTACCACTGACTGAGCATCTGTGTAGCACCAAATGCTTTAAAAGCATTCAGTGGAAATTGTCACCACTACCATAACCATCACCGTTATCACCACCATCACCACTACCATAACCATAACCATCACCATTATTATCACCACCATCACCACTACCATCACCACCTTCGCCATCATCCCAATCTTCATCAATAAAGACCATCATCTCCTCGTTGGATTGTTTCCTTCCCTCCTGGGGTTTATTTCTGCAGATACTACGAGGATCTAGTAAACTCCTTAAGACTGGCACTGTCTGGCTTCAGGTCCTGTGTCTTGCCCACCATATTCCTAATCCATGTCTCTCCTCTCTCTTACCCCATACAGGACTAGCTAGTGAAGAAACATGAGGGCCTCTTCTGTCATTCCTGCTAAAGCACCATCCCTGCCCCCCTTTCCAATTCAAGTCCAGACAGTGAGACCAAGGGGCCAGACAGTCTCCGGATGCTCCTCCACCCCAACCGTTGTGGTTGGCAGAATCCCCCCCTGCTGTGCAGCCTCTGAGCTCCTCTATAAGGGGCAGGCTTTCCCCGCGGCAGTCCGAGCCTTTGTCTCGGGATCAGCTTCCCATCAGATATCCTGTCCTCCCTCATAGAAGACGGAAGAAGGAAGATAGGATCTGACCGTGGGAGGCTGTCAAGTCAGGCCAGCTCTCTCTTCCAGTGAGGGGCCCGGTGCAGAGCTCTGGGAGCAGAAAGACAGCGAGAACAAGATCTCCGATTGTTCTCAATTGCCTGACTGGAGATCTCGTTTTCCCCTTAATCAGAAGGCTCGTGTATGAAATGCTTCTGGCAACAGTTTTGCATTAACTGTTTTGGTTGACTGACTGTTTCTGTACTGCTCTTCCAGCCAAAAGCACGCACAATGTGGCTCAGATTAGGCAGTATGAAAGGAATTCTCGGCCTCGAAGCCAGAAGTTTGGTTTTAAACTGGAGATGGGTCCTTGCCTTATGTCCCAGAAGCCTCGACCAGAGCCTGTTGCTGGGCACCACATTTAGATAGGCTCATCGTTTCTGAAAAGCCAGTGCCAAATGTCCCCTGGCAGCAGGCTGTGCAGCAGGGCTTGATGGCCTGCATCTACCTGAGGGTCTTCCCAGCCTCCTTGGGCTGTCGCTCCTCACATCTTCTTGGTGGCAAAAACAGCTCAAATTCCCCAAAGCCAGGCCTTCAGCTGTGCTCCTGGTTAGGCCCTGCCCACAGCCCATCTGGAGAAGAAGCATGTGGTCAAACTCGACAGAGGGTGTGGTCCTGCCTCTGAACCCCAGCAGACTGGCTAGCCTCCAGAGCCATCAAGAGCGCTGCATAGCCTTCCCATCCTCAGTCCAATAGGATTTTGAGCAAATCTTTTACCCAGACCAGTTTGTTCTGGATCTCCCATGGATCTGCTGCTGAAGAAGGAGGTGAGGTGTACCTGGAGTAAACCACTGTTCTTGGAGGTGCTACAGCACCTACCAGTGGGTCTTAACACCACGCCAACACAGAGCTACCACAGGCTGGGACCCAGAATGAACCAGAACACAGCTTGCATCCGAGGCAACTCCCAAGACAGGACGGCAGCTGTACAGTTTGTAGACGGGCTGGTCTATAGTGGGAAGATGAAAAGCCCATGCTCTCATTCTCTTAGGCTCTGTTCTTGTCTTATTTTGTGTTTGTTTGTTCATCTGTTGAGACCGGGTCTTCAGTAGCCCAGGCTAGCCTCAAACTATTTATGTAGCTGAGAATGTTCTTGAACTCTTGTTTTTTGGGTTGTTTGTTTGTTTGTTTTGGGTTTGGTTTTTCGAGACAGGGTTTATCTGTGTAGGCTTGGCTATTCTGAAACTCACTCTGTAGACCGGGTTGATCTCAAACTCAGAGATCCCATCTGCCTCTGCCTCCCAAACACTGGGATTAAAGGCACTCACCACGCCCTTTAAAAAATCTGAGCTGTGCCAGGAGTGGTGGTGCATGCCTTTAATCCCAGCACTCAGGAGGCAGAGACAGGTGGATCTCTGTGAGTTTGAGGCCGGTCTGGTCTACTTAGTGAGTTCCAGGACAGTCAGGGCTACATAGAGATCCTTGTAGATGGAATTTTCCTGTCCTGACTGCCTGTTCCCAAAAAGTGACTTCTGAGTTAATATAATTACAAATGCTTGGCCAATAGCTCAGGCTTATTACTAACTAGCTCTTACATTTAAATTAACCCATATTTCTTATATGTGCTTTGGCACGTGACTCATGGCTTGCTACCTCATTTTCTATACATCCTGCTTCTTCAGTGGCCGGTGTCCTCTCTGACCCCACCCTCCTTTTTCTCACCAGTCTCCTAGTTCAGCTGTCCTGTCTGTAATTCCTGCCTGGCTGGCAGTCAATCAGTTTTTTATTAAACTGATCCAAGAGACAAATCTTCACAGTGTATAAAAGGATTATTCCATAGCAGACCCTGCCTCATAAAACAAAACAAACAAATAAACAACCAAAAAATTTTGAACTGCTATCAGAAAATGCTGCCCACATTCAGGATGGGTCTTCTTGAATCAACTAAGGTAGTGGTTTCCAACCTTCCTAACGCTTTAATATTGTGTTAATATTGCGACCCTTTAGTATTGTGGTGACCCCCCAACCATGAAATTTTTTTTGTTGCTACTTCATAACTGTATTTTTGCTATCGTTATGAATAGTAATATAAATATCTATGTTTTTCAATGGTCTTAGGGGATCCCTGTTAAAGGGTCATCAGAGTTGAGACCCATAGGTTGAGAACTAAGGCAGTCAGAACAATTCTCCCTAGGTGGTGCTCCCTACTCAGGTGATCCTAATCTATGGCAAATTGACATTAAAACCAACCATCACTCTGCCCAAAGCTGCACCAGGACCGTCCTAATCTCCACTTGGTGTCATCCAATTTGTGAGGAACCTCCTAGAAATGGGGAGCCCTGCAGGTTCATTGTGATGGCTACGGAAAACTCCATTCTGTGCTGGACACAAAGTTCCTAAAAGATAAGCTCCTGCCGGGCGGTGGTGGCGCACGCCTTTAATCCCAGCACTCGGGAGGCAGAGGCAAGCGGATCTCTGTGAGTTCAAGACCAGCCTGGTCTACAGAGCTAGTTCCAGGACAGGCTCCAAAGCCACAGAGAAACCCTGTCTCGAAAAAACAAAAAAAAAAAAAAGATAAGCTCCTGGCAACCCGGACTCCTGACCGCCTCCCCAGGATTGTAAACCTGCTTACCGCTAGGGAACAGGGGGTGAGAGCGAGCGCCTCATCAGCTGAGGGGGGCGAAGCAGTTTCTCACTCAGCTGCCTAGTCCAGAAAAATGAGATGATTGTCATTTCCACCTTAAAAACAAACAAAAAACCCTCAAGCTCCTTCTGCATGGTTACACATCTTTGACTTGGCTTTAAGGCTGTCCTCTTGCTAGCAGTAACAATAAACTCATTTCATTGCGACTTAGATGAGCTGTGGTCTTTTCCACAGATTCAGTCTGTAACATTCAAGATGGCAGCACAGTCCCAGTCCTCCTCACACAGCGTCAGGAATTGCACTGAAAACTTCAAGGGTGGCTGTGCAAACTAAAGCATCAAAGGCCTTCACGCTGGCCCTGGCCTGTCTTCAGCTGCACTGAAGTGCTGTAGAGACTTCTTAGAAAACAATGGAGAGATGACTCAGCGGTTAAGAGCACTGGTTGCCCTTCCAGAGGATCCAGGTTCAATTCCCAGCACCCACATGGCAGCTCCCAACTGTCTCTAACTCGAAGATCTGACACCCACTCACAGACATACTTAGACATACTTACAGGGAGAACACTAATGCACATAAAAATAAAATAAATATAAAAAATATTTTTGAAAGAAAGAAAGATCACAATATGGCAGCAGCTCCCTAGCAGAAGCAAACACCCAGGGCAGGCTGACTCGGGCGTAGGGATCATGGACAGGTGGGGAGGATGAATCACTCAGGTCCTCTGAGAATGACCTCTAGATCAGACTTGTACACCATAAGCTACTAGAAGGTCAGCTGTGAGGACCAATAGAATAAGACCTGTCCCCAAAGCAGCCCTCAACCTGGGCTGCAGGGACTCATAGGTGTTCCCTCAGTAATGAAAGGGGCACAAATTCGGCTCCTCCTTTCTTTCCTAGCCCTGCCATGCCCTTGGGAGGAAGCAAGCCAGGGGCTGCCTCCCTCTGATCCTCTAACCATGGCCTGACCACGGAGGCTGGCCCAGCCCTTTGAAGAGAGACCACCCACAACTAGAGACCTCAGGCTCACCTCACTGGCAGGAGGGAGGGGTCATCGAGCACAGCCTTGCTCTGTTCAGAGAACTCACAGATCCTTTCTTGGCCTTGACCTACTCCGGAATGGGTAAGATGGTAATGGCTCTTCCAGGAGACTGACAAAGGAGAAGGGTGGGCAAGGTGCCAGCATTTTGTAGGTACCCAAGGATAAGTAAGGAAAGTGTATTCAGGCAACAGAGAAGTAGGTCCAGGTGCTGTCTCTCCCTTCCCCCACCTTGACCTTGGGCATTAAGGCCAGCATCTGCTTAGGATCTCAGTACCTACTGTATACAATACCACAAAGTCAGGAGCAAGAACACTGGGCTGGCCTAGCAACCCCTGCTAGGTATGGCCAGGAAACTGGGGCAGGATGCTCCTACAGATAAAAGCAGCCTCATCCCAAGGTGTCTCCAAGCCCATTCTTGGACCCAGGGCAGTGGGAAGCCCTGTCCCCTCCTGCTCCATCCTTGTCTAACTGAGAGCTGGAGAAAGGCCACTTCTCCCCTGGTCAAGACAGGAAGAAGGTAATTGAATCAGCACTTCTCTCTCCATCTGGAACATTCCAACATGGAAAACCCACAGAGCAGCTGGGGAAGCAATTTAGGGACTTTAATTAAAGGCTGATGACTCCCCCCAAGGAGCTCCACCTCCACACAGCCTGTAAGACCCACCACATCTGCCCACAACGTGTTCTGAGGCCCAGCTGGGCCCCTCACACTGGGCGTTGGCCCTCAGGCTAAGTTTCCATTGGGCGGGTGTGAGCAGAACACACCAGTCCAGCTTTCTCCTTGCTGCATCTAGAAACGGCCCTTAGAGCCTGGACCGGTCCAGGCGAGCAAGTGCCCTCCTCAACCTGCACCAAACACAGCTCCACGGAGGGGAGAGTACTCACCTCAGCGGCCTCAGACAGAGAGCTCTAAACATGGGGGAGAAGCAGGAAAACCAGACTGGGGACAGTTGCCCAGCTCAGGGTTGTCCCTGACTCTCGTGCCCCTTGGCTTCTATCTGATTCATCTGCACAGAGGCCATGGGGCTGAGAAAACAGTAGATCCAAAGCCTGGGAAGGTAGAAAAAGCATAACAGAGAGTTGCAGCTGGCAGGGGCAGGAGGGCAGAACTTAGAGCTGAGGAGATTCTAAAGGGTTTTAACAGTTAGCGGTGGTGGCACATACCTTTAATCCCAGCACTCGGGAGGCAGAGGCAGGTGGATCTCTGTGAGTTCGAGGTCAGCCTGGTCTACAGGTGAGTTCTAGGGTAGCCAGGGTTACATAGAGAAACCCTGTCTCAACAACAAAAATAAGGGGGGCTGGGGTGCAGCGCTGGAGAGCTGAACATCTGCAAGTGAGCTTCTAGGCCTCATCCTAGAACTCTAGAAGTAATGGGGCGGGGCTGGGAATGAGAACAGTTTAAAATCATGGGATCTTCTGAAGACACCGTTCCATTAAAGGACAATAGTGGATCAAGGTGATGGTGAGGGCCCTGGGACTGTCCAGGGAGAAACCAGATGTGAGTGCAATGGGCTGGCAACTGACCCAGGAGCTAAAGGGTTTCCTGCCCTCCTCCCCACCTCTGGCCCAGGAAATAAAGACAGTCACCAATCTCATTAGGTCCCATCTACCAGGGCCAGGTGTGGACTATAGCTCCCTTCACCCACATCAGCCTGTGTCTGGAGGAGACTGTACATTCCTCTCACCTGCAACTAGACCAACATCTGTCCAGCATCTGCCATGGTAGCTGCCCTGCAGGTACTGGAAGGAAAGCCCAGTACCAGCTCCCAACTCCACTATCTTGACCCAGGGCAACACAGCTGGAGAAAGCACCAGCCCCTCAGGGCAGCCCCAGCCAGGAGTGTGAGCTCAGAAGCACTGGAGTGAAGGCAGGGCCCTGCAGCCCTGAGCCTCTTTTTGGCAGAGACTTAAATAGACTCTGTGTCCACACTGCCGATGGGGTCATGTGATCTGCAGGACCTTTGTCTTGCAGTGAACACTCAGGTGAGGCAGATGCTGACAGACTATCCTCATCCCCAGGAAATCTTTTGCTCCCTAAATATCTCTGAGAGGGAAAAGCCATATCACAGTCAAGGACAGGCCCTGAGACCCAAGGAGTCCCAGATGCAAAGGCCACAGCCAGGCTCTTAGGCAGGCCTGGGACAGTAGAGGTAAGATGTGGCTTAGGTGGCCTCTGAGGTCATTATCAGGACAGCTGGGCATCTGGGGTGTGGGAGAGTACCTGGCCCGCTCACGTCTGGCCTCTTTCAGCTAGGAATGAGCAAGGGCTGCTGATGGGCACTGGTTCCTGCTCTGCCCTGCTGAGGGTGTACAGGATAGAGGCAGATCTGGAGAGTAGGCATGGCATTGTGGGAGTGGTGCCCGGTGGACAGAGCCAGAACCACGTGGTGGCTGCTAGAAGGACTTGCTCACCAGTTATTCACTACCCAGCCACACCATTAAGCTCCAGGTGGGGCTAAGGACCACATGAAGCGGTGGATACGGCACACACAGTTAGCCAAACCAGCTTTGTCTTGCTCTGCCGCTCAGGAGCCTGGAGCCTGTTTTCAACCTAGACATAGAGCAACCCTCCTCAGGCTCCTAGGGCTGAAAAGAGCCACCTGTGTGTCACTGGGCAGGTGCTCAACCTCGCTAGGCTCACACATTCATCTGGGACGTGGGACCGAGGACACTGACTGCCTCCCAGGGCACGATGCCATTCAATCAGTGGCTAATAGAGTTAGGTCCATGGATACCACTCGCACCCCCAAGGTCAAGCCCAAGTGGAAGAAAACAGATATGGGCTTTTATTTCTTAAATACTCTCTCAACACAGCATGTGTAGCGCCTGCTACAGCCAGGCAGACAAACATAAATTAAAGTTACTGGGCGTCCAGAGAAAGGCTGAGCTGGACCTTCATCAGTCCCAGCCAAAGTCCTGGCCAGTCATCTGGTAGAACTTGCGGTTGAAGGGCCGGTAGAAAGCCCGCAGGCGCTGAACCACAGCCTCCGGCACTCGGGGGTGAGGCCGGCCCTTGGATTTACCCAGGCAGCGGGGGCGACCACTGCCCTGGGCCTTTTTGAGGCAGGGGAAGCCCTTGGTGGCATTGAAGTAGAAGTGCTTGTCAGTGACCACCCGTTTGAGGCCCAGGAAGTCCTGTACCCGGCCCATTTCACCGGCTGGATCAGTGACTAGGCGCTCTCCACTGACAAACAGGAAGTGGGACAGAGGGAAGTATCGAAGCCAGTTGTCCAAGTGCTGGGCATAAAGGCCAATACGCACAGCGCTCCAGGCTGTGTCCACGGGACCCAGGCCACGGCGGAAGGCCAGGGCACGGAAGCTAGGCAGGCCTGGGGTCTTGGAGAGTGTCTGTGCATAATCAGAGATGGCCCGGGTCACAGGGTTCCGCACCACCACAATCAGCTTGGTGTCTGGGGACATGCTACGGATCCGGCTGGGAGCCTCCTGAGTCACAAAGTAGCTGGGGGTTTTCTCCATGGTGATCTGCCCATCCAGGGTGCGTGGCATCAGACCCCTGTGGAATGGCAGAGAGTAACTGAGTGATCAAAGCACACACTTCTTCCAAAGCCATTTATTTCCCTTCCCAGCTAGCTCAGCCCTTGGGGCCCAGGAACCAACAACCTCTCCTCCTCTGAGAGAAGCCTAAGGTGGGCTATCCTTCTCCCCTCTTAGATTCACCCTCCTGAAGTCCTGGGGTCCCCAACCCAGTGTGGGCCTGCATTGGAGCCCAAAGCTGCCCTAGTCAGTACAGCTCTAGGGTAAAAAAAAGTGACAGCCCCAGAGGGTGATGGCCACCAAGACATTCTTCAAGTTTTATGACCCTTCTCCCTGAAGTACCACCCCCACAGAGTCCAAGCCAGTCCCACACCAGAGACCAACCCACCCCTTCCAAGGCTGCTCTGCCTATCCTTGACCAGGCACCCCAAGGCTGACCAGCACAGACCCTCCAGGCCTTTTTACTGTAATCACTGACCATGAACTAGGTCATCGATTATGCAGCTACCAAAGTCTGGCTTCCCTCCCTCCCTCCCCTAAATTCAATTACTTCCCCTCTTGACCTTCAGTTCTCTCTGGGCCCAGTGAAGAACGCCAAACAGTCACCAGCAGAGTCTAGCACCCTTAAGAAAGTCAGGGATCCACCTGGGGCCTATCCCCAAGTCCTGTAGAAGCCTTAGGGTGCCAAGAGCCAGCGTTTCTGAAATTTCCTTTATTCTGGAGAAGAGTGTTGGCCTAATCCAAATATTCAGAGAAAGTCGGCAGACTAGAGCCAAGGCCGAAACTGAGGGGAGCCCACACAGAGCCCAGGCAGGCCCAGGCACCCTGAGAGGTGGCCTCAGGCTGCGCCTGCCAGCCAGTTAGTACACAGTGAGGTAGGGCAGGGTGGGGCAGGAAAGTTAAGCAAACAGCTCCAAAGAAAAGCCAAGAACTGGGTCAACAGAGGCAGAGGCAGCGGGGCTTAGAGAGAGAGAGAGAGAGAGACACCTGTCCAGTCGTGACTCCCATCCTCTTGGGGACACTGTCCACCCCTCACTGACCACCCCTAGGACTCACTCTGGTCAAGCTGACACACTAGACTAAGCCCACCTTTACCGAGTCACGGGTCTTCATTCTCCTCTCTCTGTCCAGGCTCCCAGGCAAATACAGGCAATGCACAGGTGCCATGCTGGGGTGTTTGGTTTGGGGGTGCTGATAATGGACAAGGGATATATGCATCTACCCCCATTAGACCAGGCAAAAATGAGATCAAGCCTAGATATGGTGGTACATGTCTATTACCTAGGACTCTGGGGACTGAGGCAGATAGGATAGAGTCTGAAAACAGGCTAAACTACACAAGATCTTGTTGGAGAGAGAGAGAGGAGAGAAAGAGAGAGACAGAGACCCCAAGCAATACCAGGCTCCTAACATCATCCATGACCAAAGCTGAGTGAGGTGAGTGACATGTGGGAAACCCTGCAGAGCAAGGATGCAGGCAAAGCTGGTCTGTAGAAGTTATAAGGATTTGTGTCTCAGTCCTCCACCTGGATGACACGGTGAACCGGGAAACTCCCCCATTCGATAGGAAGGAATCTTTTTTTTTAATTAATTAATTTATTTATTTATTTATTATGTATACAATATTCTGTCTGTGTGTATGACCAGAAGAGGGCACCAGACCCCATTACAGATGGTTGTGAGCCACCATGTGGTTGCTGGGAATTGAACTCAGGACCTTTGGAAGAGCAGGCAATGCTCTTAACCACTGAGCCATCTCTCCAGCCCAATAGGAAGGAATCTTAAGACTGAGAAGGAATAGGAAGGACTGAGGAGAAACAAGAAGCCTCAGGCCTCCTCCCAGCCCACCATGGATTCCATGGGGTTTCTGTTTCCAGAGCCCCTGTCCCCAGTACTCTGTCTTATACAATCAGGATCCACATACTGTCAGGGAAAGTTCAGTAAGCTTAGGCTACAACTCTAAGGTCTGCAACCTGACATCTTAGGCATCAGTATCCTCCGCGAACCTCAGGAGCGAGTGAGCGTGGAGAGGAGAGAGCGGTGTGTTTGGAAGGTGAGACCGGGCAGAGCAGAGTTCTGTCAAGCTGCCCCATAAACCTTCCCTCTCTCCTGTTGCATTCACCCCATCTGGTTTGCATTTCTCCGTGGCTCCCAGCCAGCCTGAGACCACGCCCCCTGCTTGTCCAGCCCCTCCAGAACCACCACTGTATCCCACACCTCATTTGGGTCAGTTCCAAGGGGACCTTTTCCCAGTGTCAGAGAGTGCTAAGGAACCAAGTCCCCAGTCACAGGAGGGAAGAAAGCTCAGCACCTCCCCCTGAATACCCAGGCACATACACCTATGGCCTGATCTTAAACCCCAGGAGCTACAGGGATTCCCCTACCTGTACCCCTCCTTACCTTTTCTTGCTTTTTCAGAAAATATTACTGACTGACACCCCAAATCTTCAATAAGTGAGGGAGAGTGGGCTAGTAAATGTTGCATGGTTTTGAGAGTGGCCAGTGCCCATGGCCCCCAAGAGAAAAGACCCTGAAAAGCTTAAGAAGCTGGGAGTGTAACTCAGTTGATACAGTATTTGCCTAATGTGCACAGGTCCTAAGTTCAGCTCTTAGAACCGCATACAAACTAGCCATAGGCTGGACATGGTGGCATGTGCCTGGATGGATCTCTTTGAGTTTGCGGCTGGTCTGGTCTGCACTTCTGCACAGCAAGTTCTAGGCCAGGCAAAACTGCAGAAATGGGACCCTGCCTCAAAAAATAAAAACAAAAATAAACAAAGTAAGTCCTCTTGATTTGATGACATGGCTTCGCAAGTAAGGACACTTACTGTGCAAACCTGGTGTCTAAATTCAGTCCCTAGACTGTGAGTGGGAGGAGAGAAGACTCCCGAGTAGCCTCTGACCTATATGCTCATAGCAGCTTTCCCTCTCCCTCTCCCTCTCTCTCTCTCTCTCTCTCTCTCACACACACACACACACACACACACACACGCACCATAGTGATACCTGTACTAGAGATACCATTAATCATTCCCTGCACTCATGAGGTATAGGCAAGAAGTTCAACATTATCCTTGGCCACACAGGGAATTTGAGGCCAACCTGAGCTACAAGAGACCCCAAAACAACAACAAAGTCAAAGAAATGATCTAATGGAGAAGCATGGAGGAGAATGGGGGGGGGCAACCCGATGCGAGCACTATTCCAAAACCTCACCGGTGGCTGCTCCTTTCCCTCAACCCATACCCAGACAGAGTTCTGCAGGTTCTGGGGGCTCAGCCCAGGTCCTGTGACTGGAGATACTGGGTCAGAGGTGCTCATTCTCAGAGGCTCAGTGTATACACGAGAACACTACCCGAGGAGCGGTTACTAGAGAGGACAACAGCCTTTGTGGCTACAGCCAGGTGAAGATGCTAAGCTGCACAGTCCTGAAGCCCACCAGGGTCACTCTGCTCACCCCACGCTTCTGATTAATAGAATGAGGGCATGGGTTCCACTCCTCCCCAGCATCCTATGCTTCCAGACGGACTCTACAAATATGGTGTGCTGTCCTCACACTCCCTACGACCATGCCGGGAACATCCATGTTTCCAAGAGCCTCTCCTCAGGTAGTACAAACCTGCAGAGCTGGGAGTTTATCTCCCAAATCCAACCGTCTCAATGCAAGTTAACAAATGGAAGGAAGGAAGGACCTGGGAAACAGAAGCTGGTGTGCCTGGGCCACCCTCACTAATCCTCCAGGTGACTTTAACTCAGCACGGACTTGCAGATGAGGCAAGCCAGTCTGTGAACCCCCATTTCCCCACAGGAAGGGACAGGGTACCTAGAGGCCTGAACAGCTGCAGGAGGCAGTGGTGGGCCTGCCTTCAGCCTCTAATACCAAACTCAGCAGGGGAGGGGCTGACCATCCACCAGGACCTATAGCTGGGGCGGTGCTCCCCACATTCCACTGCTGCACCCCAAGTCTGTCCTGGGTGGAGAGAGGACAGCTGCAGGAAGCTGTATGCCAATAATCCAATCCCGGCCGGGCGGTGGTGGCGCACGCCTTTAATCCCAGCACTCGGGAGGCAGAGGCAGGCGGATCTCTGTGAGTTCGAGACCAGCCTGGTCTACAGAGCTAGTTCCAGGACAGGCTCCAAAGCCACAGAGAAACCCTGTCTCGAAAAAAAACAAAAAAAACAAAAAAAAACCAATATTCCAATCCCTACACTTGGGCTGCTCTGAAGGGCAGGGTCTCCCTCTCCAAAGACCAAACCTAACTTTCTCCAGATTCCAGCAGTCAAGAAAGGCTCACCTGATGGAGGGTGGGGAGAGGTTCGTGGGGGAGGGGAGGTGGGGGAGGGAGGTAGGAACTTTCTAGAGAGCGTCTAGAAACCTGGAGGTCCTTCCTAATATACTTGACTAGTGTTCAGATAATTACCCATACTTACTCAGACTTATAATTGGGGGGCGGGCACGAAGGGATGATAAGGCGCCTAAGCTCCAAGTATTTCTAAGGCTCCCAAATAATCCCACTGGGGTTATATTAATATACTCCATAATAATATATGGGTATATATTAATAGTTTAGTGGTGGAATACTTGTTTAGTACATATGAGGCTCCAGGTTCAGTCCCCAGTACCCGGCCCTTTAAAAAGGAAAGTCTACCTACCTGCCCAGTTATCTCACTGGCTTGAAAATACTTCCCAACTAGGATCACACCTTGCCGAGTCCCTCAGCCCACCCAACAGGAGTACGGGGTTTTCCCTGAGCTTGTCTAATCCCTGTGGAAGGCTATAAAAGGCCTTCCTTTGGGGGCCTCATCCACGAGGTCAAGTTTGTTTCTCTAACAGGCTTATTTCAGACCCTATTTGTCCTGGGTTCCGGGATCGCACGAAGCCCCTGAGCTAAAAGCAAGCACAGTCCGTGGCGCACACAAACGCCGAAGGGGCAGACCAGCAGGGGCGCTCACCGGTACCAGGCGAGCCCGCGCTCGTAGCACCTGTCGAAGAAGTGGGGTTCGGAACCAAGTGCACGGACGTCAGGGTGCAACCGCAGGAACTCCAGCAACGCGCGCGTGCCGCCTTTCTTCACACCCACGATGAGCGCCTGTGGGAAGCGCCGGCGCCCAGGGCCGCTGGCCACCGGCAGACCTGGCGCTCCCAGAAGGCGGGAGGAATGGTGAGGCTCGGCGGGCACGGGAACCGATGCAGGGGCACGGGCGACAGCTGGACAGCGGCCCGGGAGGGCAAAAAGGCAGTAGGCGCCTAGCAACAGAGCTACGAACGCCAGCGGAGCACGGGGAGCACGCAGTGCAGCCCCCTGCCCCGGCCCGGCGCTCTGGAGGTCCCCAGCTCCCCCGCCTGGACCGCCACTACCTGCCATCGGGTCGCGCGGCGCCCAGGTCTGGGAGCGGGGAAAGCAGACAGGAGCGCATCCCGGCTGTCGCACGCACAGCCCGTGGGCTCCGGGTTGAGCTCAGCAGCCCAGCCGCCCGAGAGCTGGAGGAGGATGGGGGGCGGGGCGGGGCCGAGATGCCCCTCCCTGTCCCGAGCTCAGGCCACGCCTGGAACTCACAGACCCCGCTAACTTCGAGCTCGAGTGGAAGCCATTCGGGCTACTCCCAACACTCTTAAGCTGGTCTCCGGCTCACTTGACTCCAAAGTCTTCGCTCTTAGACTACGGGAATGCGGTGGCAGGGAGGGACACAAAGCAGCGACAAGGACTTGGAGAATGAGAGATCCAGGGCGACAGGTGTGCGGTCTCAACCCTGGTTTCCTGAAGCCGGAGCCTCATCGCTGGGCGAGTCGGCAGACACAGAGGGTCCAGAGGTCCGCCTGTGCAGGGAGGATGAAGCCCGGCGGGCATCCCGCGCAGAAGGGGCGGTCCCCAATCCTGAGCTTGTGGCAGGAATGCTCACTCCTTGCCAGCAGTCCACCTAGCCATCCACTAGAGTGAGAGCTCTGCTCCGGGGAGAGAACTTATTAAATGGTCTGGTGACCATTTTAGAGTCCAGGTGACAAATAAAGCTGGCCTCCCCAAGATGTCGGTGATCCCCTCGAGAAATTGCAAAGTGGCTCCCTCAGAAATTGGAGAGACCTGTACTAGGAGGCAGAGAAGGCGGGCACCTAGCCTCTGTCTGTGGAGCTTCCTCTAAGTATGGAGAGGTCCCCGGGCTCCTACATGTGTGGAACTTGCCAGTCGAGGACAGTTCTCCCCCATCTCCTGTTCCAGGCTCACCAGGTGCTTGCTAGAAAGGCGGAGGGGAAAGAAGACTCCAGGAGGGTGAATAAGCCATCCCGACCCAGGGGAAGGGTAACTATGCCTAGGGCTTCTTTCTGCCTTGGTCCAACTTCCTGGCTGCTAGGTCCAGTCCCTGACCCCACCATAGAACCTCAGCCCCGTTCCCCAGCCTCTGCCCTAGGTTCTGTTCCTGGGCCTCGAGGCATCTGAAAGTTTCTCATCACTGTGGGCTGTCTCTGAGGGGGGCAGAGAACTTCAAATGACCCACGGACATTTAGTTCCCACACCTAGGGCAGCTGGGTCCAAGGAGTCACCCAAATCCAGTCCCAGACACCAGGCTACCTTTGCTTGTTAGGGCAAGCTGGTGCCAGCAGTCCTGTGGGCGGGTTTTAGCCCAGCACCGTCTGGGAAGCGTGTCAGTACATGCAAGATCCCAGGAAGTTCTCCTTCAGGTCTGGCTGTAAATGGGATTTGTTGCAGGCATGCTGGTTCTCAGAGCCCTCCTAGGGAGGTCCCACACTGCAGTATAGCACCAACACAGTCCGAACTGTCGCCACTTGGGACTCTAAATCCCCACCCTCATTCCCAAGTGTATTCCCTAGTAACTCTCCATCTTCCCAGCACTGGCTAAGTTCCCACCTCCTGCCCTTGGTTCCCCTGTTTCCTCTGCAGGGAGCCTTTTCCACAGGGCTGAAGTCTTCCCAGGAGACACTGTCCCAACAGCGAGATGAGTTGAGCATTTGAAGCTGACCCCCTTTCTCTACTTTCTCTCTGGCTCTGTTGGTGGAAATGGGTACAAATCTGGGAACATCCTGGGTGACATGAATGGCCAAGGTCTCCCAAGCACCCAATGAGGATCCTAGCGCGCAATGAGTACTTAATAAGTCTGATTAGTGAGGAGGTAGGGAAGGCTTTCCGGGGTGAAGGCCAGGCAAGGAGGTAAATACATTCCAGGCAGAAGAGAGAGTGAGGTGGTGGTAGGTGTACAGGCTCCACAGCGGAATACATCTGAAGGAGACCAGAAGTGGGCATGCAAACTCATCCTTTAGAGAAGTAGGGGAGGGCCTTAAAGTCCCTTCCTCTAGCCTTGTGGCCACAGACTCTGGCTACCTCCAAGTTTTCATTCCTTCCTTGTAGAAAGGAAACCAAGATCCTGACCCAGGGACTTTGGGAAAACAGCTTTATTATTGAGGTACAAGTCACATACTATCCAAAGCCAGAGGTCACTGACTTCCAGTTTTTCATCATGCTGTGCAATCATGACTATCATCAATCTTAATTTTTATTCTGTTTTAACAGCATGACTGTTTTGCCTGCATGTATGTATGTGTACCACATATGCCTGGTGCATGAGGTCAAAAAGTCTGGTTCCCTGGGACTGGAGTTACAAACAGTTGTGAGATACCATGTGGGTGCCTGAAATTAAGCCCAAGTCATCTGGAAAATCAGTCATTATCTTTTTGGGGGGAGTTGAGGGGGATTGTTTATTTCTCAAGACCAGAGTTCTTTGTGTGGCCTTAGAGACCAGGCTGGCCTCGAACTCAGAGATCTGCCCGCCTCTGCCTCCAGAGCGCTGAGTTTAAAGGTGTGCGCCACCACCGCCTGGCTGTAGTCAATGCTCTTAGCCACTGATCAACTCTCACTTTTATCCAGCTTTGAACATTTTTATCGCTCTCAAAAGGAACCCTAGAACTGTTAGCAGTCATTCCGCGTTATCTCTCCCCAGCTGTGCCTGGTGGCAAATCACCAACGCATTTCTGCCTCTCTGGACTGGCGGGCCTATTTCCTAGAAATCGACTCCGTTGTCTGTCAGTTTGCCTCCGTCTTCTCGCGGGCTCTTCCACTGTGCTGCACACTGAGGCCCCATCCTGCAGGGGCCTTTTAGTTCCTTCGTATGGGAACTTCATATAGATCCCTGTCTCCCTTCGACCACTGCAGAACCCACTTTCTGGATATAACTATTTCTGGTTATAAACATTCATCTACAAGGTCTTGGAATTTTGCTCTGGAGGAGAATTTCTAGGTCTTAAGGTAACTCTACTTAATACTTTGAGAAGGGCCTCCTACTTATTTTTCTTTCTTTTTAAAGATTTATCATCGCCGGGCGATGGTGGCGCACACCTTTAATCCCAGCACTCGGAAGGCAGAGGCAGGCGGATCTCTGTGAGTTCGAGACCAGCCTGGTCTACAGAGCGAGTTCCAGGACAGGCTCCAAAGCCACAGAGAAACCCTGTCTCGAAAAACCAAAAAAAAAAAGATTTATCATCTTAATTCCGTGTATGTGTGTGGACCTCTATGTGAATCTATGTGTGTGTCAGTGCCCAAGGAGGCTGGAGGCATTGCGCTCCTCTGGAGCTGAAGTCAAAGGCAGTTGCGAGCTCCCTGACATGGGTTCTAGGACCTGGATTAAGGTCCTCTGCAAAGGCAATTACACACTCTTACCTAATGAGCCATTTCTCTAGCTCCAAAGAACCTCATTTTGAAAAACTTTCTTAATGCTGGGGAGTGGAGGCGCAGGCCTTTAATCCCAGCACTCAGGAGGCAAAGGCAGGCGGATCTCTGGGTTTGGGGCTAGCCTGGTCTACAGAGTGAGATCCAGGACAACCAGGGCTACACAGAGAAACAAAACAAAAAGAAGAAAGGGAAGAAGGAAAAGAAAAGCTTTATTTGCTTGTTTTGAGTGTGGCGACTTAGTGTGTGCACATATGGATGCCAAAGAACAAAGGCATCTTTTGTCTTCCAACCTTTACATGGGTCACAGGGTTTAAACTTGGGTTACTAGGCTTGCACAGAAAGTACCTTTACCCACTGAGCCATTTTGTCCACCCAGAAATGCCTCTTTGAAGGTAAAAGTTGATTCCAGAAACATCCTCTGTGTTTCTCAAAAATATGTTTACCCACCTCTCTCCCTTGGGATGTCAAGTCTGGTCCTCGGCCTGGCTCCTGGCCTGCTTTGCTGGCAGGACCCAGCCCCCCAGATCTTTGCTGGCAGGACCCAGCCCCAGATCTTTGCTAACATCCTCCTGTGTGACCGACCTATGGACAGTGGATCTCATCTCTAAGCCATGGAATCCTGGGAGGGTGACTTGCTTCCTGCTGTCTGGTTCTACCTCTTTTGCTCAAAATTAAACACGAAGTTCCTGAGGAGTCTTCATCTTAAGAGCACCACACATAATTCCAGCACTCGGGAGGCAGAGGCAGGCGGATCTCAGGGTTTGGGGCCAGCCTGCTCTACAGAGCGAGTTCCAAGGACAACCAGAGCTACACAGAGAAACCCTGTCCCCCCAAAGAGAGTGGCGATAATGGGAGGAGTCTCAGTGGCTTAGAGTGCTTGCTGCTCTTTCAGAGGACCCAAATTCAGTTCCCAGCACACTGTAAGTCCAGCTCCAGGAGACCCGATGCCCCTCTTGTGGCCTCCATGGGCCCTCACTCACACATGTAGCCTATACTTATACGCACACACCACATAAATAAAAATAGATCTTTTCTTTTTTAATGGAGGTAATGGCAGACTCTCCTTCTGGAACAGCTCTGAGGATTTATTGATAGAAATGAATATTTACAAGAAATAAAGCGGGATAATTGGGAGTTCAAGGTCATCCTCAGGTACACAGTGAATTTGAAGTTATCGTGGATTACATGAAACTATGTCTCAAAAAAAATGCTCAGGGTGTGGCAGAGTTCCTACATAACCCAAGCTGGAGGGAACCCATGGTTCGCTGATTTTGTCAAGGAAGGACAGCCAGGCAGGTACTTGGTAGTCTCTGAGACGTGGGCCAGCCAGCGTGTGGATAGTTCTGCTTGGTGTTGAGGATGGAAGGGAGAGGCCTAGGATGCAGGCCTGTGAGCATGCCCCTGGTTAAGAAAGCTGACCAGGCAGTCATGGACAGATGGAAATGCCAGCCACCTACCTCTGCCTATGCTCCCATCAGAGACTAATTAGTTCTTTGTGTGTGGTTTGTTTTTCAGTGCTAGGGATGGGCTTTGCCCATGTTTGCCAAGTGTCCTATGAGTTACACCTCATCAAGGTTTATAGGTAATTCTGACCCCTGGTTATCTTGACCTCACAATCAGTCCCAAGAGGCAGAAATGAGCATCGTCAGGACCCTTTTGGGGCTCCAAACCTAAGCATGGTGGGCACTCGTCCGTGCTTTCAGTGAGACTGTGTCTTTCTGTCTGATTTTTCGGCCTCTTTTGCAGTCTGGACTCCTCTTCACAGTGGGTACCCCTGGTCTGGGCCCCCACAGCAGCAGTGGGTACCCCCTAGTCTGCCCCCCCCCCCAGCAGCAGGGCAGGCCAGCAGGGCTGCCCCTCTCTGGAAGATGATTAATAACATTGCTCAGTCTCTCCCTCCATGGGGGACTGCTGGGGGCATTAAGCACATGTGAGAGCCCCAAGACCTCCTCCCTTCAAACCACACCCTTCACCCCCAGACCCACTCCTGCAGCCTGCAGAGCCTGAGCCTGAAGGGAGTGATGGGGAGGGGCTGAGACCAGAGGGTGGGCCCAGATGTCCTTGATTTGTGTGGGGGTTTTCCCACTTTGGAGGCCGGATATGGCTCCATCCCAGGGAGGAGCCCTTGAGAGAGACCCACCCTTCCACCCAGCCCTCGAGAGTTCGCTTTACTTCACCCTGGTGGGAAAGGAGGCCAGGCAAGAGCCCACTCTGGGGACAGTGAGGGACAATGCTGACAATATAAAGGATCTAGGAGCATTCTCTGTCCCTTTCCCATAGGTGACCTTGACAGAGATTCAGCCCCCTGAACCATCCTTTCCTATTTTATTAAAAGAGAACCCTAGCCTGCTGTGGTGGCACAGGCCTTTAATCCCAGCACTCAAGAAACAGAGGCAGGTGGATCTCTTTGAGTTCAAGGCCAGCCTGGTCTACAGAGTGAGTTCCAGGACAGTCAAGGCTACACAGAGAAACCCTGTCTCAAAAAACAAAAAAATAAAACAGACAAAAACAAGATCCCAGCCCCCACTTGGCTTTCAGTCATCAGAGGATGGAAGACAGCAGAAGTGAAGAGCACCTGCTTTTGCTCTGGTCAGCCAAGTTCCTCATTTTCTTTATTTTTCTTCAGACAGGGCCTCCCTCCTGGTTCCCAGAATCTATAAATAGGAACTATAATTGCTTCTTGCAAGGTGGCCCAGATCATCTTGGTTTTGTTGTTGTTGTTTATTTGTTTGTTTGTCAGACAAGGTCTCACTGTGTAGCCCTGACTGGTCTGCAATGTCCTTTTGTAGATTAGCCTGCCTCTGCTTCCCAAGTGCTGACGTTGGCATGCGCCACCGCATCCAGCCCAATCCAACTTTTAACAGTGTAGTGCTTCCAAGTTTTCAGTACCGACTCAGAGCAGTGAGACTGGTGATCTTTAGATGATTAAGTTAGGGTTAGGGTTAAAATGGGTGGATGAACGGGAAGAAGGGGATTCTCCCTGCCTACACCACTCTTCCAGTGTCATAGCCCCGCCCATGTTGCCATGGATACCCTTCAGCACCATGGGAGGGCTGAGCATATCTAAATGATTTCACAGCTGACTACTCTATGACCCAGTCTATCCACCTATCTATCCCCAGTGATGACCCCAAGGACTAGAAGGTGAACAACAGAAGCAAGAGACCTGGATCCATGCTCTGAGGATGATTCACTGACTTGGGTCCTCTGGCTCTAGGGCTAGAAATGGACAGAAACTGTGATACATCAAGAAGCTAGCGCTTCAGGGGCTATAGCGCTCGGAATTTGACAGCAGGGAGCTGTGTGAACTAGTGGCGCCCTCTAGTGTTAGCTCTTGCTCACTTGCAGCTTCTGGGTAGGCATTCCAGTCCTCTCCTTCAGCCCCTGCTTCACTACTCTTCCCACGGCCTCCCAAGCTGCTGTTGTTTCTGACTGCTGCCGCCCATGCTGCCCTTTGGAAAGCAGCTACTGCTAGACTCTTCCCTCCTGTTTCTCGTGTTTTGGCTGAAGTTAGAGTTGTCAAGCAACCTCGGTCCCTCTGCTTCTGCAGCTCGGGCTGCCACGCCTCTGCCTTTGCTCCATTATTCCCGCCACTTTCTCTTCGTTTTCACCTCAGCCTGCACTGCTAACTGTGAGCAAGATAAGACACCAACAGAAGCCTCTTGTTGGGCCTCATGTAGTAACACTAAGGCAAATAGCACAAGACTGAGGCTTCCAGCCGATTCGCTGAGTGAGTGGAACGCCTTGCTTATATAGAGCAAGAAAGTGTACCAATCACAGCACACCTCCTGTGCAAATGACAATTTGTTCTTGCACCAGTCACAGCCTGCTTCTCTTTTCTTTTAACATTTTGTGCTTATATTTATTGCACGTGTTTGAGTGTATTGCGCCATGTGCTTGTCTGGTGCCCATGGAAGTCAGAAAAGGGCACTGGATCCCCTGGCCACCGTGTGGATGATGGAAACCAAACCCAGGTCCCCTGCGAGAGCCCCAAGTGCTCTCAGGTACTGAGTCATCACTCAAGCCCCTGTGTCCTGTTGCTTAGCACCCATCACTGCAGTCCTCTGCATCCCTCTGCCAGGCCACCAAAAGAAGCTCTCCTCCTCTGACCTGGGTATAAACAGTTGCAGGATCATCTAGAATCCAGAGGTTGGTGACAGCAAAATGTCTGGTGTGAACTGTGTCAAACACCCTTAACTGAAGCCGAGCCTTCAGGAGCCTGGAGCAATCAACTTTGATCATCCTGGAGTTTGCTCTAGACAGCCACAGAATGTTCTAGACAGCCAGTGCTGGTGTAAGGACAGTAGTCTGACAGGCTATTTGTCTGACAGTCCTTTTGCTCAAGGCAGCCAGGGTAGCAAGAGAGAGCCCCATAGCTGCCAATTAGGGAGTCAATTAGGAAAATTATAGGAACACGGACTTCAGAAGATGTACTTAGGCCAAGGACTCATGGTTAACACTAATAGTAGTTTTTCAGAGTTTAACAATGCTGAACACCCTCCAGTGCCCCAGGCGAGGAGCACCTGTGCAGGTAGTCGGTCTGCTGGAGGCTGAAGAGGGAGCCAGAGGTCCTGCGCCAAGGTACACTTACCTCTCCCTCAATATAGAAAACCCAGAGCACGCCGGGCGATGGTGGCGCACGCCTTTAATCCCAGCACTCGGGAGGCAGACGCAGGTGGATCTCTGTGAGTTCGAGACCAGCCTGGTCTACAGAGCTAGTTCCAGGGCAGGCTCCAAAGCCACAGAGAAACCCTGTCTCGAAAAACCAAAAAAAAAAAAAAAAAAAAAAAAAAAAAAAAAAAAAAAAAAAAAAAAAAAAAAAAAAAACAAACCCAGAACACGAACCTCCCCCAATATCAAGACTGGGACCACTAAGGCCATTCAGAATGGCAAGTCCCAGCTGATCAGCAGATAGCATCATCAGAGAAGGCACCACCTCCTGGGGCATCTCAACAGTGGGCCAGACAGGCACAGCAGTCAGTGTTAGTAACAGGAAGTCCCAAGCCCGGAGTCTCTCCACACAAATGCTTCAAACTCCTGCAGCCCTAAACCCTGACAGACTCTTCCAAGCTTCAAGACTGTCAACCCTGACCTACGCTGCCTTCCCACAGACTGAGGAATCTTCCTCCTGGCCTTCAGAGGCAGGTGAGTGAGGTCCACCTGTTCCTGAGACTCTGTGCAGGTGTTGGCCATATGTTTATGGGACCCTTTCCCTCCTGCTGGATTGCCTCGTCCAAGCCTTTATAGGAGGGTTTGTGCTCTTATTGCATCTTGTCATGCTAGGTTAGGTTGATATCACTAACAGGCCTGCTCATTTCTGAAGGGAAATGCAGGGCCAGTGGATCTGAGGGAGAAAGGGGTGGTTGTGACAGGCACCTGAGAGTTGGAATGTATTGTATGAGAGAATAAAGAAGCACCCTGTTTAAATCAAGTCAAGTATGGTGGCACACATAATCCCAGTTCAACCCCCAGCACTGCAGTAAATAAATAAGTAAATGTAGCAACCAGTCCATACGTCATGTTTATTGATTTCCAATTGATTACTCCAGAAAGGATTCAAGATGGGGTGAGTTTCAGCATCACCCATGCTCCCAGACGTCAAGAGCTCCCAAGCACATACAGCAAGGTACAGTGGCTTTATCTTGGGCAGGGACACCCCTGCAGGTATGAACTGGAGGGAGCGATGAGATCAAGGCCCCTACTACATTGGTCATGTAATGGGGCAACAGTCACTTTCCCAAGTCAGAGTGAGGCAAGACGGATCCAGATTGTGAAACAGAGTTCTGCTTTCTCTGTCAGAAGACAAGGGTCCAAGAGTCCATGACATCAGCCTCGGCCCACTCCCCTCCCTGAAGGTCACAGGTCATCACGACCCTGGCTGACTTAGAAGGATTTAACCAGAGCAGATCATGCGGTGACCAAGGTTGGAGTGGGTGGCCAGGGAAGCCCCAGTGTTATTCCATCTGCTGCGTAGCCTGGAAGAGATAGGCACAAGCTTTAGTGAAGGCCACACTCAGAACTGAGCCCCATAGGGGTAACTGTGGACAGCCAAGGAGGTGAGTAGCAGGATGAGAGCAGGAGAAGGCTTGGGTACTGATGTTGGAGGTCCTTCTGTATATGTGTTGCTTTTAACCAATAACTTAGCAGAGCAAAGCCAGGAGGGAAATCTGAACAGAGATCTATAGAGAGTAGGCGGAGTTCAGAGAGACACCATGTAGCTGCCAAAGGAGCCAGTCACCAGAACTTTACCCAGCAAGCCACAGCCTAGTGGCGAGACATAGAATAATAGAAATGGGCTATTTTAAGATACAAGAGCTAGCCAATAAGAAGCCTGAGGTAATAGGCCAGTGTTATAATTAATACAGTTTCTGTGCGATTATTTGGATCTCAGTGGTCAGGAAACAAAAGAGCAGTCTCCGAATGGAATGCCAATGTGGGCAGCTACAACCACACAAAACCTGAGAGAGCCTGAGAAGGAATTCTGGACACTAGAGAACAGAGGTAAGCACAGCTTCTTGGTAGCAGCATTTTCTCAGGTACGCTCTGTTTGCTGGTGGCAGGCAGAGGCGCGGCTCCTTTAAGAGGTTTCCTGACTGGGCACTAGCAGCAAAAACTGTGCAGCTTCTTTAGGAACTGGCTTCCTGGTTCGTGCCTCTGGTCCTACACATAAATGGGGTCGGTGAGCAGCATGCTACTAGTTGCTTAACGGTGACAGAGACCTGCTGTGGCCCTGGAGCTGGGGTAGTGAGCATGGCTCGCAGAGGCGGTGAACATGCCTCCGCCATGTTGGACTGAGCAGGACTGAATTGGTCCTAGCCATGCCCAGTTAGCATTTAAACCAAAAAAGAAGGCGGCACTACTGGTCAGAAAATGATTATAGATAAACAGAAAGACAGATTCAGACAAAAATAAACCTCTAAATGAGTCACAGTGTTAGATAAGTGTACATAGGCTTAGGAGAGAGAAGAAAAAAAGAGTACAGAGAGTTATAAAAAGAAATAGGGTTTTTTTTTGTTTTTGTTTTGTTTTGTTTTTCAAGACAGGGTTTTCCTGTGTAACAGTCCTAACTGTCCTGGAACTAGCTCTTGTAGACCAGGCTGGCCTAGAACCCTTGAACTCACCAGTGATTCACCTGCCTCTGCCTCCTGAGTGCTGGGATTAAAGGCATGAGCCACCACTGCCTGGCAAAATAAAGAATTTTTTTTTTTTTT
>NC_022014.1:3287909-3289283 GCF_000317375.1 Microtus ochrogaster
GACCAGGCTGGTCTCGAACTCACAGAGATCCGCCTGCCTCTGCCTCCCAAGTGCTGGGATTAAAGGCGTGCGCCACCACTGCCCGGCCTCAAAATAAAGAATTTTAAAAAATAAAACAAAGTCTTTAAAGAGACAGTAAAAGTAATACAAAAGAGTACAGACAGTCATAGATTAAAGGAGTAAAGAGCCAGGCAGTGGTGGCGCAAGCCTTTAATCCCAGCACTCAGGAGGCAGAGGCAGGTGGATCTCTGTGAGTTTGAGACCAGCCTGGTCTATAAGAGCCAGTTCCAGGACAGGCTCCAAAGCTACAGAGAAACGCTGTCTCGAAAAACAAACAAACAAAAAAGATTACTTTGCATTGGTATGGACTTTAGTCTATTAACACAAACTTAAGGTTGATTTTGTTACACTGTATATACATTTTTTTACTTTTATTTAAGGTATTGTATTTGTGCAGTTCATTTTAAAATATAATGTATAATTAAAAGTATAGATTAATAGATAGTCATAATAGTCAAGCTTGTAGTCATGTTAGGTTTTCTAGATATATAGAAACATATTTCAGCTAGAAAGATAATCTTTAACACTTCAAAAACCTACATAATATAATATTTAAAATATTTTAAGAACTTAAGACTTTTCTTGACTTTTCTTCAGGGTTTCTGTTTCACAGAAGAAACTGCCAGACATTCTGCAGGATACAGAAGAAAGTGACTGACAAACTGCCAAGATAGGGGAAATAGCCTTTCAAATTTCTTGCTTCATGGAAAAGTCTGCCAGATACTATGGGCCTATAGGCTGAAGATAGATGCCCCAACGTTACAGAAGAACTTTGGGTGATTGTCTAGGCAGCAAGATATCTCAATCAATTCTAGAACTTTGGAAGTTGTTTACAATGCACTTCCTGTTTACTTAGGTAATGTTATATCCTTCTGGAGTCTTTGAGGAGTTGAAGACAGATAGCTATAGTTTTCCTTAGTTATGATAAAAAATAAATTAGAGCCGGGCGGTGGTGGCGCACGTCTTTAATCCCAGCACTTGGGAGGCAGACGCAGGCGGATCTCTGTGAGTTCGAGACCAGCCTGGTCTACGAGAGCTAGCTCCAGGACAGGCTCCAAAACCACAGAGAAACCCTGTCTCAAAAAACCCAAAAAATAAATAAATAAATAAATAAATAAATAAATAAATAAATAAATTAGATATGAAACTTTAGAATCACAAAGATAAAACAGATGATTGAATATTTGATTTTGCCAGATACAAATAGACTTGCTTAGCCGGGCGGTTGGTGGCACACGCCTTTAATCCCAGCACTCGGGAGGCAGAGGCAGGCAGATCTCTGTGAGTTCGAGACCAGCCTGGTCTACAAGAGCT
>NC_022014.1:3289683-3291291 GCF_000317375.1 Microtus ochrogaster
ATACACACAGACAGAATATTGTATACATAATAAATAAATAAATATTTTTAAAAAAAAGTTTAAAACCTTCCTTTTTATTTAGACGGAAAAGGGGAGATGATGTTGGATGTCCTTCTGTATATGTGTTGCTTTTATCAGTTGATGAATAAAATTGTTTCAGCCAATGACTTAGCAGAGCAAAGTCTGGCAGGAAATCTGAACAGAGATCTATAGAGAGAGTAGGCAGAGTCAGAGAGATGCCATGTAGCTGCTGAAGGAAACAGTCGCCTGAACCTTACCTGGTAAGCCACAGCCTCATGGCAATATACAGAATAATAGAAACGGGTTATTTTAAGATATAAGAGCTAGCCAATAAGAATCCTGAGCTAATAGGCCAAACAGTGTTATAATTAATATAGTTTCTGTGTGATTATTCAGGTCTGGGTGGCAGGAAACAAAAGAGCAGTCTCCGCCTACAGGGTACAATGTCATTCAAAGATGAGCTAAACCCAGAGTCTCTTACAGACTCAAACAACTAATGGCTTAACACCATCCCCAGGACCATCATGGTAGAACAGTAGACTTTCCAAAGGTGCTCCATCTAAGGTGATTCCGTTCAGAGCCAGGGCACTGGGAGCCTTCCTGATACTTCAACCACCTCCTCCCAGCCTCCCAGTCTGAATGTCCAGGGTTCCATTACTAAAGTGGGGCTGCCAGACAGTGGGCATGCCCATCTGGAAGGACAGCTGCTCACCTTGTGCTCCTGGGGAGCAGGAGTTTCTCTGCCTGGAAAAGAGAGGAGAGAAAACACATCATTGTTAAGTCAAACTTCATCTGGTGTAATGGTTCCTAGCTGCAAGCCCAGCATTCCAGAGGCAGGGGTTCAGGAGGCGCGGTCAGGAAGGCTGTATGGTAAATTCCAGGCCACTATGGGCCACAGTGACACCTATCTCAAAATATTAAAATGTATTGGAGACTGAGACAGTAGATCTCTGTGAGCTCAAGGACTGCCAGGGCTATATAGCAAGACCCTGGCTTTGTTTGTTTGTTTTCTCTGTGAAACAGCCCTGGCTGGCCTGGAACTCACAGAGATCTGCCTGCCTCTGCCTCCCAAGTGCTGGGATTAAATGTGTGTGTCACCACTGCCGAGCATAAGCTCCTGTCTTAAAAAAACAAAAACCTAAAACCAGGAAACAAAAACCTAAAACCAGGGATAGGTAGCTCAGTGGGTAAAGGCATTTGCCATCCAAGCCCAAGACCCTGACCTTGATACCCAGGTTAAAAGTGGAAGACTGAGAACCAACTCCCATATCTGTCCTCTGACGGCCACACATGTACTGGCATGTACACACCCACAAGTACACTAAGTGAATAAACTAAAATGTATTTTTTTCAGGGAGCTGGACAGATGGGCGGCGCATCCAGAGGACCCAGGATCCGTCCCCAGCCCCCACATGGCGACTAACACCATCTGTAACTCCAGCACCAGGGATCCAATGCCCTCTTCTGGCTCCTCCGGCACTGCACACACATGGTACATAGAAATACATGCAGGCAGGCTGGAGAGATGGCTCAGAGGTTAAGAGCACTGACTGCTCTTCCAGAGGTCCCGAGTTCAATTCCCAGCAA
>NC_022014.1:3291506-3294154 GCF_000317375.1 Microtus ochrogaster
CTAGCTCTGTAGACCAGGCTGGTCTCGAACTCACAGAGATCCGCCTGCCTCTGCCTCCCCAGTGCTGGGATTAAAGGCGTGCGCCACCATCGCCCAGCAATAAATCTTAAAAAAAAAAAAAAGAAATACATTCAGGCAAAATGCCTATATACATAATATAAAAGTAAAAAGAGAGCTGGGGGTAGTGGCACATGCCTTTCCAGCACTTGGGAAACAGAGGTAGGTGGTGCTGATCTCTGAGTTCCAAGCCAGCCTGATCTACAGAGCAAGTTCCTGGATTAAACACACACACAAATAAATAAATAAATGGAGGAAAATGTACTTTTTCTGAAAAGTACTAAGACCAAACATGAGTCAGCAGACTCCAGGCCAGGTGGAAGGCCCAGGGAGCCAGCACAAAGGAGTGGGCGCACTGTTCATTTCCTGAGATCTCCAGGACACACAGTCTCTTCTTCCTTCACCAGACACGAAAACAAAGAGGACAGCAGGGCACAAATACCGCCATAGCTCAGTGTGCCCTGGCCTTCCAGACTGCCATTAACCCCGCAGTGAAGACTGTCAGCTGCCCCTGGCCTTCCAGACTGCTCACTAACCCCACAGGGAAGACTGTCAGCTGCCCCTGGCCTTCCAGACTGCTCACAGGGAAGAATGTCAGCTGTTATTTGACAGCTCCATTTTGCAGATCAAGAAACTGGATAAAGGGTCTGGCCACTAAAAAGGTTGATAAAGGAGCAGTTTTATTGAGTTGTTACTATGTGCTAGGCCCTAGGAGGTACTATATCACATTCAGTTGTCCCAGAAGTCCTGGGATAGAAAATATGCTACCATGGCCACTATGCAGAGGAATGACAGGCACTCAGGTTCAGAAGCAAGCCTTTGGTCACATGGCCCACCAGGTCCTCAGCCTTCACCCACCCCTACAATCAACCGAAGATTCCAGGCACATAGAAAGGCCAGGCCTACAGAGAGAACCTCACGCCATGCTCTCCCTGAGATGGACCAGTATGAGACACCCTAGATGGTAGCTTCCTAGTCCTGTCCTTCAGCCAGTTTTTTGTTTGTTTGTTTGTTTTGTTTTGTTTTTTGGTTTTTCGAGACAGGGTTTCTCTGTGGTTTTGGAGCCTGTCCTGGAACTAGCTCTTGTAGACCAGGCTGGTCTCAAACTCACAGAGATCCGCCTGCCTCTGCCTCCCGAGTGCTGGGATTAAAGGCATGCACCACCACCGCCGGGCCTTTCAGCCAGTTTTTGAGGAGCCACTGGTAGGTGCATTTTGCGACAGTCAACAGTCAAGCCTCCACCACGTGCCTCCCTGCTGCATTTTCCTCAGTGACAACAGGACGTCCCCACAGCTACAGGTGCTCACCTTTAGGGATGAACTTCAACGAGCTGCTGAATATTCAGAATCGGGATTGTCCTCGCTTGGGGCCATCATTCAGGAACTCGTGACCCAACCCATTGCCACACTTACCACAGGACACCTGGGAAAACCCAAACACAGTTAGTCGCCCTGCCTGCTGCCATGGAGATTAACGCTTCCACCATCTGTCCCTTTCCCAAGCTAACTATAGCTCTGAGGGGTGGGGCCTGTGCAAGGAAGCTGTCCTGATGCTCACGCTCTCTCAGACTACAAGCACTCTCAAAATCCACGTGTGGCGACTTTAGTCCCAGCTCAGGAGGCAGAGGCAGATGGATCTCTGAGTTTGAGGCCAGCCTGGTCTACAGAGCAGGACAGCCAGGGCTGCACAGAGAAACCCATGTCTCAAACAACAACAACAACAACAAAATCTTAGGCGCCAGCGTCCCAGCTGAAGATGGAGACCTGGAATAGCCTCACGAGGGAGCAAAGGAAGAAAAGCGTAACTGGTGCCAAGACCCTCCCTGGCCGGCACTCCCCGGGACGATCGCACCCACCTTTAAAGCTTCGGGCCGGTTCTTCTCGGGGCGCTTGGTCACACTGTCTGCATGGACCGTCTCAGTGAACGCTGGCCATGGGGAGGAGTGTGCATACTTGGAGCGGCTGGAGAACAGCTCATAGCCACACTTGGCGCACACATAGACGCCTGCAGCAGAGGAAGTACAAGTGCAGAGTCAACCGTCAGCTCCATCTGTCTGTGCAGTTTTCCTTGACTTTGGACCCAGGAAACGACAACACTAGCACTGTTCCATCGTGGTGGTAGAACACGCCGTCCCCATGTACCCCTGCTCATAGCCCATTGATTGGCTCTGGGAGACCCAGCAAGGCCTGGCTGGGTCACAGGAGATGAGGAATCACTCTCTGGGTTCATTTCTGCTGCTCTCAGTGGCCCTGTGATGAAATCTTTAACCTTTTAATTTAATTATTTAGTTTTGGATGTCTTAAGACTTTATTTTATGCATATGGCTGTTTTGCCTGCATGTACGTCCATGTATGTTTTGCCTGCATGTACCACATGTATGCAGTGCCCAGAAACACTGGAAGAGACCAGGATAAAGGGTCAGATTCCTGAGACTGAACCATCATGTGGGTTTGCTTCGTTTGTTCTAAGACAACATCTTTTTTTTTTTTTTTTTTTTGGTTTTAGAGAGCATATTTGTTTATTTTTTTTTGGTTGTTTGCAGACGTGTGCTCTTCCGATCCCACCCTTGCAGTGAGCTCCTGGATGTCTCA
>NC_022014.1:3294254-3298853 GCF_000317375.1 Microtus ochrogaster
CCTGCCTCTGCCTCCCGAGTGCTGGGATTAAAGGCGTGTGCCACCATTGCCCGCCTGTCCTGGAACTAGCTCTGTAGACCAGGCTGGTCTCGAACTCACAGAGATCCGCCTGCCTCTGCCTCCCGAGTGCTGGGATTAAAGGTGCCGTCATTTGTGTGGTCAGTTTCTGTTAACTTGAAACAAACTGGAGTTGCCCAGGCAGAGGACTCCAGACGAGGCCTTACCTGATCAAACTGGTCTGTGGGCATGTCTATGGGAGCATTTTCTTGATTAATGACGGCTGTGGGAGGGCCCAGCTCACTGTGGGTGGTACCACCCCTAAGTAAATGGGTCTAGACTATCTATAGAAGAAAGGTAGCTGAGGCAGGTGTGGTGGTGCACACTTTTAACCCCAGCACTGGAGAGGCAGAAGCAGGAAGATCTCTGAGTTCGAGGTGAGTTCCAGGACAGCCAAGGCTACAAGGAGAAATCTTGTCTTGAAAAAAAAAAAAAGAAAGAAACAGAAAAAATGAAAAGGAAGGAAGAAAAGGAAGAAAGGAAGGAAGCTGAGCAAGCTAGGGCAGCAAACCAGTAAGCAGCATTTCTCTGTGGTCTCTGCTAAGTTCCTGCCTCCAGGTTCCTAACTTGGCTTCCCTCGATGATGGACAGTGACTTGCAAACTGAAATAAACTCTTTCCTCCCCGGACGGGTTTTGGCCAGTGTTATCACAATAGAGACACAAACGATACACAAACTAGGACACGTCTCACATTGTAGCCAGGCTAGCCTGAAACTCTCTAATCCAGGCTGACCTCATATCTAAGGCAATGCCCTGGGTGGTAATGGCGCACGCCTCTAATCCCAGCACTCAGGAGGCAGAGACAGGTGGATATCTGTGAGTTTGAGGCTTACAGAGCGAGTTCCAGGACAGGTTCCAAAGCTACAGAGAAACCCTGTCGCGAGAAACTAAAAAATAAAAAAATATAAAATAAAGGCAATGCTTCTGCCTGAGCTTCCTATACCCTGGGATTACAGATGTGAACCATACTTGGCTAACATATCCATTTATGGGCAAGAAGGTGGAAGGCTGATGCTGCAGACACACAATAAGGTATGTGGCCAAGAGAGAGCCCGAAATACCTGATGATAGCCTTCCTTTACCCCTGGACAAGATCCACGCAGCAGGCCCCTAACACTGCCAGTGTAACCATTTGGTCTCCCTCAAGTGGGCATCTCTGCTACTCTACAAAGTTCCAAACTGGATACCCAGCCGTGGGCCTGCTCTCTGAGCAGGAACACACTGGCCTTAGGGAACAGTCTTCCAAGCCAAACAGGGAACCCCAGAAAAACTACTGCTCAGAAGAAAGGTTTCAACCTGTCCCCAAAAGATGACCTGAGTGGAAGGAGTCTTTAAGGTTACAAAACTGAATTGCATGACTACTTGAAAGACTAAAAAATGGGAAGTTGCAGGGTGCTGAATCACCCACCACCCACCCCTTAAGGGGTGTGAACTGTTCAGACTGTACCGGGAACTGGAGAGGAGGCAAAACATAGTGGAGTATTCAGCTTGCCAGGACAGCCTGGGAGCATCTGGAGTCCTGCAGCCAAGACGGACTCAAGAGAGTGACCCTGTATTACAGCTGGCATATACAGATGCCCCGTGTCACAACTCAGCCCTCTAGAGAACAGACATCCAACAAATCCAGCCCCAGGAATGCCAATGCCATACTTTTACCAAATTAGTCGCGCATCAGCAGAAGGGGATTCACCAGAGTCTCTCCCAGCCTGGGTCTACTGCTCCCAGGCTGGACGGGTTACTCTTCACTGACAGCTAAAAGAGAAGACAGGGAGACACCCGGGCAGGCACATTCAGGACTCAACGGAAAGTGCCGAACGAGTCCGGGAAGGAACACACAACAGGGAACCTTGGACCACATATCCTCGGAATCCCGCTCCACTCTGAAACCATATGGATAGTACCACCCCAAAGCACTCGGCCCGGTGGGTCCCCAGTGAGATCTACACTGAGGTTCAAGGCCTGCCCCCCACGAAAACAGATTTTACTGGAATGCCCCCTCTCCTCTCAAGTCCTCCTGCTCCAGCCCTCGCCAGCCCCTTCTCCTAGCCCTCCTTTCCCAAGCTCGCTTCTTCTCAGCAGCCACGGTCGCCCCATCCTGGCTCGGGGACTCCACCACCATCCAGAAGGCGATGCCTGCTTTAATGCCACAGGCTGTA
This sequence comes from Microtus ochrogaster, assembly GCF_000317375.1. NCBI lineage: Eukaryota > Metazoa > Chordata > Mammalia > Rodentia > Cricetidae > Microtus > Microtus ochrogaster. Next base: position 3,296,469 of record NC_022014.1, read on the forward strand.
CCTGGCTCGAAGTGATTCTGAAAAACCTCGCCCCCGAAGAAGCTGCAGAACGACATGGCCGCAACGGGACAAACCAAAGCACCCCTCCAGGGAACACGAAATCCCTCTGCTCTCGACGCAAACCCGCCCCCTTCCTAATGACCAATCACGTACCAGTCTGCTCTAAGCCCCGCCCCTAGAGGAGAATCACTCCAGGATTTCCCACTACCCTCCTCCTAGAAGCCCCGCCCTCGACCTGTCTGTCTTTCCTCCGGTAGGTCCTAAACCCCACCGTCCAACCAATCCTTCCCAGGAACCAGGTTTCCCACTTCCGCCTCCAGGAGGCCCGGCTCTGAGAGCCTCTTCCGTGGAGCCTCTCTCCTTCAGCAGAAGCCGGGGTTCAGCCAGGGCTCCAGTAGACCTCAGGACCCCAGTGGTAGTGGCTCGGGACTGGAGTGGGAGCACATCCACCCAGCTGCATGCCTAGTCCGCCGTAATCTGGCCGTAAACCTTGCGCCTTGAGACGTCTGCCCGCCTTTTGGCGCCCCCACCACACCACACGACCCTGCAACCCTCTGACCCAGGCTTAAGAGTTGCCTCAGGACTTTATTAGATAAAAACGACAGGACGCGCAGCAGAAGCACTCCCTAGTGTGCTCCATTCCAGGCATCTTATATGTTTCCCGAGGTCTCCGGCTTCTCTTTCTCCAGATGTTTCTTTTGGGGGCCCTGGTTCAAGTGGAGGGACAGGAGGAATGTTAGTCACGAGAATCAATCAAGAAATACTGTCTACGACCGTCACCAAGGCTACCGAGGGCCTCTCTGCTAGATCCCTAAAAGCGCCCTTCCCCAGCTCCTCTCCGAAACAAGCGGGGTATGGAGTTTTGGGACCCAGAAAACAAGTGGGACTAGCTCACCATGAAGGCTCTTTTCTCCTGCGCTGTTTGGAAGCGTCCATAGCCAAACTTGGAAGTGGTGTCAATGAACTTGAGTTCGATATTCTCCAGAGCTCGGCGGCTGTGGTGCACTAGGAGGGACTGGGGATCCAAGAGAGACGTCAAGGATGGAGAGCCCCAACTCCCCCGAACCACCCCCTCCACACCAAGAAGGACTCAGTCGATCACCTGCCCCTGCCAGATCCCTTCCTCCACTCTCCCACCACCCCACCCCGCCGCAGAGCAGGCTACAGGACAGAACAGGCTACTGGATGGAGCCCTCGACCCCACTTGCCATGCTGTGCTTACCTTCCTCAGTGTGATCACCCTCTTCTTGGTGCCTGCAATGCAGCCCTTTAACATGACGAAGTCATTGTTCACTTCCCCATAGTGGGGGAAGCCACCCTGCCGGGAGATAGATCACACCAAGCAGGTACAAGGCAGACAGGTTAGGCGACTGATGTGTAGGAGCCCATGCTCAGACTCTAGGGTACCTCACACTGGACCACTTGTCAGGGCAACAGCATTTGAGCCCCGTTCTTAGTATTCTTCTTCCTGCCTTATCTCACTTAACATTAACATGCCTTTTTGTGGGGGACACTGAAGCTCAGAAGTTTGGGGATGCTGAACCCTATAAATATAGTATACCCTATAAATCTAGCACTTGAGAGGCCGATACAGCAGGATCACTTAAGGCCAGCCTGCATAACAGTGAGTTCCTGGCTCCGTAGCTCAGCTGGAAGAATGCTAGCTTAGTGTTCACAAAGCCCCGTGTTCGATCCTGGGCACCACATTAAAAAATAAGGTGGTAATTGGGCATGGTGGAACATGCCTTTAATCCCAGAACTTGGGAGGAGGCAGGAGGATCTTAGAGTTTGAGGCCACCCTGGTCTACAGAGCAAGTTCCAGGACAGCCAGAGCTACACAGAGGAATAAACGGTGTTTGGCCACGTGCTCTCAGCACTCAGAAAAAGGTAGAAACAGGATCAGCATTTCAAGGTCATCCTCAGCTGTATAGGGAGTTGGAGGTCGACAGGGGCTAAGGGAAATGTAGTCACATGCTTAGGCTCCATGGCTGTTTCCTGCTAGTTCAGAGCTGGTTCCTAGGCCACCGCAGGAACTGCTGTGTGCAGCTGTATGCATGTCTCCTCTCAGCAGGTATAAAGGGTACGGGAACAAACAAGGAATGGGGCTTCCAAGTGGTTGCTCACTGGCATATCAGGCCTCCCATCACTGACTTCCTGCCAAGACCCTAGGCCTAGTCTGTGTGGGGGCCTATATCCAGTTGCAGAGCTTACATAATGGAACTCTGGGGGAGGGGGAGGGTAGCACCACCTCGGGTATACCCCCAGCCCCCATTAGATCCCATTTGCCAGCCTCGCCAGGCGGTGGTGGCGCACGCCTTTAATCCCAGCACTTGGGAGGCAGAGGCAGGCGGATCTCTGTGAGTTCGAGACCAGCCTGGTCTACAG
>NC_022014.1:3298953-3301379 GCF_000317375.1 Microtus ochrogaster
AAAAAAAAAACAAAACACCATTTGCCAGCCTCACCAGAGGTGTGATAGACTTGTCAGTAATATCATAGCTGGTAGACGCATTGTTTTTAACCATCTTCCCATCTTCCATGTGCAGCCCCCTGCCAATTCGGTAGATCTGCCGGGAAAACAGCAGTAGGAACCAGAGGTGGGTTTTGGGCTAGCAACACGGCCACACACATCCCCAAGCACACATGCTCAGACTCTGGAACTAGTAATGATATTTCATGAACCCAATCAGAGTTTGAATCTTGCCGTCCCACTAGATACCACTCAGAGCTATGGACACACCTTCTTGTTCAGCTCTGTACGGTGGTGGTATCCCTTCTGCCCAGCCCGGGCAATGGAGCAGCCTACTCGGGCAGGGTGCCAGGCACCAATACAGGCCACCTTGCGCAGGCCTTTGTGGGTCTTCCTTGGCAGCTTTTTGGTATGCCAGCGGCTAGTGACCCCTGTAGAGAGGAAGGGAGGCTAAGAGGCCACTCTGGCCCCCACTAAACACTCTTCCCTGGAGCTACTGTCTCTACCAGGCCTTACCTTTAACACCCCGGCCCTTCGTCACAGCAATGACATCAATGACCTCACTCTGGCTGAACACACTGTGTACAGGTACCTGCTTCTCCAGCCGTGCCTGAGCCCAGGCCACCTTCTCAGCCACGGTACCACCATTCAGCTGAATCTCCATGATGTGGGCCTTCTTCTGCCGAAAGGGCAGCAGCTTCATCTGCAGACACAGCGGGAAGGTCATTTCACAAGCCCCCCACACTGCAGATGGCTAGCCCGCTGGTAACCCCAAGTCTTTCCCCTTTGTGTCTATTCAGACATTATTGTGCTCCTGCCACATGCTGGGTGCTGGAGGTACACCACAGATTGGGGCAGGCAGCATCCTGTATCTCAGGGAGTTCTGCCGCCTCCTTTCAGGACAGATTAAAGCCAAGTAAACTCTTGGAGAGGGCTCAGTGTTCTGGTAAACAACAGATAGCATCTCAGGTAGAGTGGTCAGGAAGGGCCTCTCTGAGGAAGTGACCAAAACTAGCAAAAAGTCACTATACAGAACTCCACTTGAGTTTACGAGGACGCAAGCAGCATGCAGAAAGGCGCTGTGTTAGGAAAGATCTTGGAAAGTTTCTGGGATCATCTGGCCAGATGGGAGCAGGAGGCTGCCAGGACAGGCAGGTGTAGGAGTGGGCTCCAACTTCTTTCCAAGTGTAGGGTGCCAACTAGACCACTTGGCAAGGCCCTGGCTGCTGTGAGCTTCATATGCTAAGAAGATATACAAGTGCAAACACACCTGTTAGGTCACAGCACAGTATTTATAGAGCTCCTACTGTATACCAGGCTATTATGTATACTGTATGGCCTGGGGCTCACAGGGGAATTAGATGAGTGTGACCCTTGCCTCCATGATCCCTGGAGGGCAAACTGGCAAACATCAAGCCCTGACTTGCTTCCCCATGAGCTGCAGGTGTGAGAGTGAACAAGAGCCCGGTGTTCACAGAGCAGGGGAGGCACCCAGGAGGGGTGAGGATACGGTTGCAGCCAGGGAATACTTCTCTGAAGACAAGATGTGTAGGAAAATTCCAGAGCGAGTGTTCTGGTTAAATTTCAGTCAGCATCAAGCTGGACCCCAGGTACAGCCAGTTCTCCAGGCTGGACTTTTGACTGAAGACTCAAGCCTTTCAGGACAGTTGGGCACCTGAGTCGTCTGTAGGGCACAATAGCTGTTGACGACACTGGCATATAACATCACATGCCAGTGACCTCTCAACTCTGGGACAAGAGTGGCTAGTGAGGTAGCTGGCCAGATCTTGAGCCTGTTCCCAGGGCTGGTGCTATTTTTAAGCTGACATTTGTCAGGGCTCTTCATTTGGAGGTGGGGGATGGGCTGGAGGTGGGGGCTGGGCTGACCTGGGTGTGGACAATGACCCGAATGACCTTGCAGTACTTCTTCAGGGCAGCAAAGTCCTTCTGGATTTGCTTCTTGCCGTCGGCGTCTCGCCACCTCTTGCAGGCTTTGGTAAAGGCCTTCTTCTTACTCTTGTGCCTGAGCCACACACAAAGTGCTCAACACCCCCGCCTGCCTCACCCTACCTGCAGCCCACCAAGCAAGAGGCCTGGCCCAGGCCCTCCCGAAGAGCCTGGGATGTTTCCAGGCACCATTGGTGATCACGTCCTCTCCCTCCGTCCCTCCTTCCCCACTTCTCCTCTTTGTATGTGTGTGGGCGTGTGTGTCTCAAGAGGGTCCCACTATGTCATTCAGGCTGGACTAACACTCCAAATCCTTCTAAAATGTTAGGGTTCCAGGTGTGTGCCCAGCAGTAATCAGACCTCTAACCTCCCTCAGACACTGTGGGCAAATGCTGTCCCTCCAGTTAGGCAGACACCCTTCCCACCCCCATCTGGGGCTC
>NC_022014.1:3301484-3303197 GCF_000317375.1 Microtus ochrogaster
ACCTCCCTCAGACACTGTGGGCAAATGCTGTCCCTCCAGTTAGGCAGACACCCTTCCCACCCCCATCTGGGGCTCAGGTAGAATGATGAGCCCAATCCTAGAGATGAAGAAGCCACGGGTACCAGAGGCTAAACTCTGGATGAAGAGCAAATTCATGGTACAAACAGTAAAATCGGCGTCCTTGCTGCTCACCAGTCACTTTGGGGAGTAGAGGGGAGCCACATTCTACACCCTTCATCTAGCCATGCAAGGAACTCAAGATGTCAGCCATATTGCTTCGGTCATATAGTCCTGCGCTGTGTGTGTGTGTGGGGGGGTGTTTTTAATTTGTTTGTTTTTCGTTTTCTGAAACACGGTTTCTCTGTGTAGCCTTGGCTGTTCTGGAACTTGCTCTGTAGGCCAGGCTGGCTTCCAGTCCACACATGTCAATTCTGAAATTCCATCCAGTTATCGCCATGAATACAATGACTGGTGATTTTAAACTTTTTGCACTTATTTTGATATATTGTATGTATATGTTTACAAGCACCGCAGTGCGCATGTGGTAGTCAGAGGACAACTCAAGAATCAGTTCCCTCCTCCGCCTTATCCCAGGTGTGGAACACGGGTTGGCAGGTTGGGCAGCAAACACCCAAGTCATCCCACCAGCCCAACCCTGAAGATCTGAATATTTGATTCTTCCTACCTCTGGATTCCAATGTCCTCTCCAGCTCTCTGATACTTCTTCCTGTCTTTTTTTTTTAATTTCTTATAGTTTATTTAACTTTTTTTATTTTATGTACACTGGTGTGAAGGTGTCAGATCCCCTGGAACTGGATCTTCAGACAGTTGTGACCTAACACATGAATGCTGGGAATTGAACCCGGGTCCTCTGGAAGAGCACTCAGTGCTCTTTACCACTGAGCCATCTCTCTAGCCCCCTTCTTCCTGTCTTGCTGCACTGAAGGCACCACACAGACTCTCTACCTGGGCAAGGCTCCCCTCCCACTCCATTGCTCTAGCACAGAGCCAGGGCGAGGCTCTCACCAATCCTTGTAGAAGCGTCGGCGGCACTCATCACTGAGATGTTCGGCAAAGATGGTCTTGAAGCTCCGAAGACCTCGAGGAGTGGCCACGTAGCCCACCACGCCCACCACCACCAGTGGTGGCGTCTCCACAATGGTCACAGCTTCTACCTCCTCTCGTTTGGAAATTTCTGTTTGGACCAAGGAACGAGAGTTGAGGGGACCTTCTCAGCCAATGGGGAAGGGACCACAAGGGTCAACTACACAAGGCAGCCCAAGAGACAGAGCTGTTGCCTGGCCGACTAATTAGACCACCAAAATCTTATTTTATTTTTAATAATTCTAAATATAGTGTCATAAGCACCAGGGAAACCAGAGACCAGTCATTTCATGGAGAGTCTTAGGCTGCCATGGATTTCATCATGGCGTTTTCTTTTGTTTAGGTTTATTTGGGGGGCATCTCCTGTAGCCCAGGCTGGCCTTGAACTTGCTACGTAGTTGAGAACAGCCTTGAATTCCTGATCCTCCTGCCTCGACCTCCCAAGTGTTGGGATTATGGGCATCCACCACCATGCCCAACCGAAGTATGTGTTCTAAAAATGAAAGAAGATAGGAAGCCGGGCGGTGGTGGCGCACACCTTTAATCCCAGCACTTGGGAGGCAGAGGCAGGCGGATCTCTGTGAGTTCGAGACCAGCCTGGTCTACAAG
>NC_022014.1:3303857-3305838 GCF_000317375.1 Microtus ochrogaster
AAAAAAAAAAAACGAATTCCAGGACAGCCAGAGCTATTACACAGAGAAACCTTGTCTCTAAAAACAAAACAAGCCAGGTGGTGGTGGCACACACCTTTAATCCCAGTACTCGGGAGACAGAGGCAGGTGAATCCCTGTGAGTTCGAGGCCAGTCTGATCTATAAGGGCTAGTTCCAGGACAGCTAGGACTGTTACACAGGGAACTCCTGTTTCCAACCCCCCCCCAAAAAAGAAATAAAAACAAAACAAAGTTTCCAATATATGAGCTAGCTAGGGTTTGGACTGCCTTTAATCCCAGCGGGTTGACTGTGATTTCAAGGCCAGCCTGGTCTACAGAACAGGACAACTAGAGCTTCACAGAGAAACAGGTCTCAAAAATAAACACCCGGCTAGAGGAAACTTCTTTTTTGTTGTTGTTGTTGGTTTTTTTTTTTTTTTTTTTTTTTGAGACAGGGTTTCTCTATAGCTTTGGGGCCTGTCCTGGCACTAGCTCTTGTAGAACTCGAACTCCCAGAGATCAGCCTGCCTCTGCCTCCCAAGTGCTGGGATTAAAGGTGTGCACCACCAGCGCCCAGCAAGAAACTATTTTCAACAAAGGGGTCAAAGCACAGAACATCCCAAGGGAAGGAGAGATACTGCAAATAGGGTAGTAAAAGCAGTAAATAAACAACTCAGAATAACTTCATGGAGTCCCTGAAACTGACCAGATCCACTAGGACCCTCACTCCCCAAGAGTATAGAAACATCAAGGATGCTAAGCATCACATGGAGACACACCAAACTGCATGGCAAACTCTCACACAAGCCCAGCCAACTGGAAACAGCTGAGACCAGCCCAAAAGCCTGTAAAAATAGAGTAGCTGAGCTGTCTGGAAGAAGCTCAAACCGACTGAGTCACCTGGAAAGACCACCTTCCAACCAACTGAGCTGCCTACAGGCTGTGCTGTGTACTCCAGGTTCCCAGCTTTTGTGAGCTGTCACCATGCTGGGATGGATCTGGGTAATGTAGCTGTCTTTGAGTCATTTTAGCTCTGTGTGTAACCCCTCACCCATATTCCTGTAGTAATCCCAATAAAACTCTTTGATTCATCAAGTTGGAGTTTGTCTGTTATGGGCTTCCTATCTAGAGTGAATAGATGTGTGTGTGTGCGTGTGTGTGTGCATGTGTGTACGTGTGTGTGCGTGTGTGTGCATGTGTGTGCGTGCGTGTGCATGTGTGTGCGTGTGTGTGCATGTGTGTACGTGTGTGTGCATGTGTTGTATCTTCCCAGGAAAAGTCTGTCACACAACAGGTAGCAGGTACACAAGTGACACATAAGTGCATGCAACAGAATTTACGCAAGCTGAATAGACACGGTACACACGCCTGTAACCCCAGCACTCAGGAGGCAGCAGCAGGCAGATCTCTATGAATTCAAGACCAACATGAGCTCCAGGACAGCCAGGGCTACACAGTGAAACCTTGTCTTAGTAAAACAACAACAAAATCCACATAATGCTCTTTCAGAGGATCCAAGTTTGGTTCCTAGCACACGTGTTGACTGGCTTAGTGTTTCCTGGTGATGTAATAAAGCATGACCAAAGAAACCTGGGAAAGAAAGGGTTTCTGTTGGCTCTCGGGTTCTACTCCATTGCTGAGGGAAGTAAGAGCCGGGCTCAAGCAGGACAAGAATCTGGAGGCCGGAACAGAAACAGAGGCCATGGAGGAGTCTTGCTTACTGCTTGCTTCTCAGCCTGCTTTTTAGCACCCAGAACCACCAGCCCTCACACATCAATCAGTAAGGTTTTTTTTTAATATTTATTTATTTTATTTATTTATTATGTATACAATATTCTGTCTGTGTGTTTGCCTGCAGGCCAGAAGAGGGCACCAGACCCCATTACATATGGTTGTGAGCCACCATATGGTTGCTGGGAATTGAACTCAGGACCTTTGGAAGAACAGGCAATGCTCTTAACCTCTGAGCCATCTCTCCAGCCC
>NC_022014.1:3306203-3322485 GCF_000317375.1 Microtus ochrogaster
CTCCCGAGTGCTGGGATTAAAGGCGTGCGCCACCACCACCCGGCATCACAGGCCATTCTTATGGGGGCATTTTTTTTTTAGTTTTTTTTTTTTTTCTTTCAAAATGACTCTAGCTTGTGTCAATTTGACATAAAATTAGATAGCACAACCACATGTAACTCCAGCTCCAGGATCTCTACCACCCCCTTCTGGTCTCTGCAAACTTGTGCTCCTGTGTGCATACGCCCAGAACAAACATACACATGCATAATTAAAATTAAGTTTTTTAACATCAAGCCACGGCAAACAGTATGAGGGATTGACCTATATCTTTTTTTTTATTATTTTATTGGTGTTTTAGCCTGTATGTATATCTGTGTGAGGGTGCTGGATCCTGGAGTTACAGACCGTTGTAAGCTGCCATATGGGTGCTGGGAATTGAACCCTGGGTCCTCTAGAAGAGCAGTCAGTGCTCTTAATCACTGAGCCATCTCTCCAGTCCCTGAACTATATCTTGTGTGACAAAACTTTTCCTGGGGAGACACTACTTATCTTCTCCACAACAGGTCAAAGTACGGCTACCACCAAAGTTCAGCTGTGGACCAATAGAATTGTACTGGTGTTATTTCAGGAATATGGTTGAGGGGTTATTTACAGAAGTAGAAATGGCTCAGAGACAGATGCCTCACCAAAACCCACTCCAGCATGGGGAACAGGTCACCAAAACTAAACCTGGAGCACACTGCACAACCCACAGGCAGTTCAACAGGTTGTCCTTTCCAAGTGACTCTGGTCTAAACCTCTTCCTCGTCTTAACCTCTTCCAGACAACTCCACTGGTCTCTGCTTCTTCCAGACTTCTGAGAGTTTCTTGGCGGGCCAGCTCTGGCCCTCTGAAGGGGTACACTTGGCTTTTATTGCTTACTCCTGCAGGGAGAGGCCTAGTAAATTTGGTCAGTTTCAGGGACTTTCTGGAACTATTTTGAATTGTTACCCTCCCTGCTTAAGGAGTTTTCCCTGCAAGACAGAATGTTTCAAACTCACAGAAACTGTCACACAGCAATCCACATCTGTATATTAGTTCTTCTAAAATATGTGTTCTAGAGTTCTACAGAGACACTACACGGGAGGCTTTGAGGAAGATGGGTAACCTACCCACTTTTTAAATTTCTGTTATATTATTCTTAACAGTACTGGAGATTGAACCTGGGACTCTGAGTATACAAGGTAAACCTCCTACTACTGAGCCACATTCCCCAAATCTTTTTTTTTCTTTTATTTTGAGACAGGCTAACTAAGTTACTCAGGCTAGTCTTAGACTAGTGATCCTCCTGCCTCAGTATCCCAAGTAGCTAGGATTACAGTCCTGAGCTCCACAAGGGTGCCCATCTTTGAACCCCAGTAGCTCTGTTTACCTGTGGCCACTCTTCCAGCCTCTCCACGGTAAATACTGTTAGAAACCCCTCCCTCCGGGTATTGCTCATGGTCAGGGCTTGACAAAGTTCAGCATGGATCCTCCCGTCTTAAGGCAATTTCCATGCACAGACCATCATCTTTTGTGGAACTGTGGCTCCACACGAACAGTTTCTGGCTCCTATCAGTTGCAAGATTCCATTCCCCACTCTGCCCTGTGTCCCCCGCAGTGACTCACTGAGTCCAGGGCGGTGCACTTCTCGAAGGGTGTGGGTCATGCCAGCCTTGTAGCCCAGGAAAGCTGTGAGGTGCACAGGTTGGCTGGGGTCATCCCGTGGCCAGCTCTTCACCTTGCCCCTGTGCCTCCGGCTCCTCTTGTGGGGCAGGAAGCCCAGGTGTCCATGTCGAGGGGCAGAGAACTTCCGGTGGGACTTGGGATAGGATAGGAGAAAAAGGAGTTCAGAACTGGGATCTCCCTGGGGTGGCTTCAGGATGATCCAGGAGACTCAGCACCCCAAATACAATGTGGGCTAGAGGCCTGAGGGAGGGGTCCAGGCAGTCCTCTGTGCTACCCCATCAAATTATGCAAATGATGCAGGGTTAGGGACGGGGTCTCTTTAAAATCCCAGACTTCCTGCTCTTGTGAACTCAGGCTGGCGAGGCCTGGATGGATCAAAGACAGTAAAGTAGTGTGTCGTGTCAAGAGCAGGTGACGTGACAGTGACCTCTCCTTCTCATGCCCCTTTCAGACCCAAAGCGCGACCCCTGGCCCTTTGCTATCTCTTCAGACCCATTCCTCACAGCTCCAGGGCTGCCCCTTCCCCCTCCCCCGGAAGGCCAGTTTGTTCAGGAGGTAGCCCCAGCCCACTGACCATGGCCGGTCCCTGCAGGTCAGGAAGGGGCCTTCCCACGGGGCACCAGAGGTAGAATGACAGGGCCAGAACACTCAGCTGCCACATCCCAGATTTAGCACCTGGCAGGCTCCTTGGCTGGCTCCTGTAGCCAGCATGGCCTTTGGTGCCAGGAACAAACCTGGGAGGGGCATTAGATGGGCAGTCTACAGTGATAAGAATACCTGGGACCAGGGGTCGTATTTTTTTCTTCCAGGGGCCTGGGGGATAACTATTCAAGGACAGGCAACTGTGGTCTGATGAGGGTCCTGTTCTCAGACCACAGCCAGAAGGAAAATCTGAGTCTGGTAAAGAGGTCTCCTGCGAGGAGAGTTGTAAGCTAGAGCTCTGTTGCTGCGATAGAAACACCATGATTGATTCTGGAGCGATAGCTCAGCCATTAAGAGCATTAGCTGCTCTTCCAAAAGACCCAAGTTCAATTCCCAGCAGAGGGGAATTGTGTGGCCGCTCACACTGTCTGTAACTCCAGTCCCTGGGGATCTGGCATTCTCTTCACCACCATGAACACTGCAAGCATGCACATGGGGCAAGGACATACATGCAGGCAAAACACTCACACACAAAATAAAACTTTAAAAAAAAAACTCACCAGGCGGTGGCGGTGTGCGCTCTTTCATCTCCGCACATCAGGAGGCAGAGACAAGCAGATCTCTGTGAGTTCAAGGCCAACTTAGTCCACAGCACAAGTTCCAGAACAGGCTCCAAAGCTACAGGAAAACCCTGTCTCAAAAAAAAAAAAATAAGATAAATAAATAAAGGCATCAAAATCAACTTGAGAAGGAAAACATTTATTTGGCTTACATGTCCTGATCACAGCCTATCATTGAGGGAAAACTGAGGCAGAACTCAAGTCAAAAATTTGAAGGCAGAAACTGAAGTAGAAGACAGGGTGGTGGCATATGCCTTTAATCCCAGCACTTGGGGGAGGCAGAGGCGGACAGGTCTCTGAGTTTGAGGCCAGCCTGGTCTACAGAGCTAGTTTCAAGACAGCCAAGGCTACACAAAGAAACCCTGCCTTGAAAAACAAAACAGTAAGAAAGAAACTGAAGTAGAGGCCATGAAAAAAATGCTGTTCACTGGCTTGCTCTTCATTTTCTCAGCCGAGGTGTTCTCTCTTCCCAGATGACCCTGGCTTGTGTCAAGTCGACATGAACCTAGCCAGAACAGGTACTTGAATGAATCTCTTTTCACGTTTCTTTGCTTCTTTGTCTCAGGGTCTTCTGCATCACACGCTGGCCTGGAACTTAGTATATAGGTAAGGATGACTTTGAATTTCTGATCCTCCTGCCTCCACCTCCCAAGGGCAAGTGTTGGTATTACCATGCCTGGTTACACAGTGCTGGAGATTAAACCTAGGGCTTTGTGCATGCTAGGCAAGCACTCTATTACCTGAGCTACACTCTTAGCTCTGATATTCTTTCTTTCTTCCTTTCTTCTTTCCTTTGGTTTTTGGAGACAGTCCTTTTATTGTGTAGCTTTGCTTGGCTGTCCTGAAACTTGCTCTGTAGACCAGGCTAGCCTCAAACTCAGAGATCCATCTGCCTCTGCCTCCCAATTACTGGGATTAAAGGCATTTGCTACCATCACCCCGCAAATTATATAAGTCTTTTTGGTTTTTAGAGACCAGGTTTCTTTGTGTAGCCTTGACTGTCCTGGAACTAGTTCTATAGATCAAGCCGACCTTGAATTCAGAGATCCACTTGCCTCTACCTCCCAAGTGCTGGGATTAAAGACGTGCACCACCACTGCCTGGCTCCCTTTTTTTAAATTAAATTTTATTTTATATGTATGGGTGTTTTGCCTACATGTATGTCTGTGCACCATTTGCCTGCCTGGTGTCCTTGAAGGCCAGAAGAGGGCATCAGATCCTCTGGACTTGGATTTACAGCCGTTTACAAACCGAGTGGTGGATATCAAACCCACGTTCTCTGGAAAACCTCTTAACTGCTAAGCCATCTCTCCAGCTCCTTCTTTTTCTTTTGAGGAAAGGTCTCACACTATAGCCTATCTGGCCTTGAACTCTTGGCAATCCTTCTACCCTGGCCACCAAAATGGTAGGCAGGTTTACAGGTGTGAACCTACACATCTGGCTCTCCAAACTGGTCTTGAACTCCTGGACTCGAATGATCATCCCAGCTCAGCCCTGTGTAGCTCCTCCCACAGGTTTGTGCCACTGTGCCCGCCTCTGCCTCCAGAGTGCTGGGATTAAAGACGTGTGCCACCCCCACACCCCCCTGTTATTTTTCAATCCTGAGAGTCTATTGTTACAGAATCAAGGTTCTATAGTTGTAGAATCACTGAGTCCACCAGGCTTAAGATATCCTCAGGGTCAGCGGTTTTGCATTAGGTACTAAAATTCTATGCTACCAGCCGGGCGTTGGTGGCACAAGCCCTTAATGCCAGCACTCGGAAGACAGAGGCAGGTGGATCTCTGTGAGCTCAAGGCCAGCCTGGTCTACAAGAGCTAGTTCCAGGATAGGCTCCAAAGCTACAAGGAAACCCAGTCTTTGGGGAAAAAAAGATTCTGTCTATGCTACCAAAATGTTAAGATTTGTGGGTCTGACTTTAGTGTCATAAACTGATTTTTGTGTGATACTAGATTTGGTAAGTCACCGCAGCTGATAGCTCTATGTTCTTAATCCCCAACACTGGCAGGAGGTGACCAGCACCAAGATGACAGGTAAGGATTTCCACTACCCAGGCTGCAAAACCAGTTCTAAACACGTAAACTCAGAGTTTGGGCAGTGCAGTCCTGGACAGTGGACAGCTGGGGGCACAAGAGCTGAAGACTAGAAGAGAACCCCTAGAAGCAGGGAAAGTTACTCCCCGTGCCTAGGGTAGGAGACCCTTTTCCCCCACAGACTACAATGGGTCAAGCCCAGCCTTTTCAGAGAAGCCCCCAGGTTCACTGGCACCCACCAGCAGAGCCCGTAACAGGCCAGACGGCTGGGCAGCTTGCTGTTTCTATTACTCGTTGATTTGTGTGTGTTCTCTTGCCAAGTCATGTTCTACTTGCTCCCTGCTGACTTAACTGATGGTTCAGTGAAGAGCACTTCCTCGCGTCTGGTGAACTTTGCCTTTGTGCAATAGCGCTGGGAACCACAAGAGGGTGCCCGAGAGGCTGGCCACGATCCCGTGGTGCCCCGCGGCTACGCACTGAGCAGGCGCGGTGCCGCCTTTCCGCGCAGGCGTAGAGGTCTCCGCGTCCTCAGGCCGGGCTGGTCCGGACGCGGAGCGAAATTGAAGGTCTGCGGGGAGGGCTTGCTGTAGCCATGCCGGACTCTTGGGACAAGGATGTGTACCCCGAGCCCCCGCGCCGGACGCCGGCTCCCTCGCCACAAACCTCGCTCCCCAACCCCCTGACCTACTTTATGAAGGCCTTCGATCTCGTCGTGGACCGGCCCGTGACCCTCGTGAGAGGTACAGGGTCTAGGATTCCTCCCGCTCAGTAGCTCCTGGTCCCCCACGGATCCCAGTTCCCGTCCCCAGGAACCACCACCCGATGCACGTTGCTGTCCTGCATCCAGAGCCCCCGAGTCTAAATCGTCTCTTAACCTCCCCAGTGCACTTATGACACTGAATCTGAGACACCCCGGAACCGAGCCGTCACCTTTTGTTTCCCCGCTGCACCCCAGACCACTTCCCAGGCCCTCCCATCGCCCCCGCGGAATAGTCCCCTTTGCGGGACTACACCCTACCCATAATTCTTTCTGCCTTCAGCAGAACCCTGACTACTCTCGACCCTGGTCGCTCTTTTAAACGGTAGTAGCGGGAAGCCGGGCGGGTGGTGGTAGGGCCGGTGATGAGTTCGAAGCCAGATTGATCTAAAGAGCGAGTTCCAGGAAGGCCAGGGTTACACAGAAAAACCCTGTCTTGAAACAAAACGGTAGTGGTCAGGAATCTAGCCCATCACCAGTCATCTCTGTCAGTAAGCCCCGGTTGAAATGGACAGTGTTGTCCATCTGTATGGTCAGGGTGTTCATTCTTTCTTTTTGGGTCACAGCTTCATTTGTCCAAAGTTTGTGTTTTAAATGACTGCTCTTTATCCCTGGTCCCAGAGAATGCTCCATTCAACCATTGATGGCCCCGTTTGCCAGCATGGTAAACAGTTGGGACATGCTGGGCACTATGTCCAGTCGACTAAGCGGCTCATCTGTTAAGCATTTGGGGTACAGAGCATACTCCGGTGGTTGTTTTTGCTTTTCCCTCTTCCAAGTGTTGAGGCTCTGCTAAGGTAGATTCTTTGATACAGCACCTTCATTATTGTCCAGGACAACATAGCAAATACTTTTGTCAGCTTCCCAGACAAGTCACTGCCCCAGGTTTACAGATGGTCCTTGGCTTAGGAAAAGTTTTCAAGCAAGTGCCAGGTGGATTACTGCATTAAGGTCAGCTCATTTTTTAGTAACATTTTAGGATGTCTAAACGCGTGTGAACCCTGTGCTCTTTAACCAATGGAAAACATTGGGTCCTACTGCTGAATTCCCAATGGAGCTTCCTTGCCTATTCAAACCCTATCTGTACTGTGGGGCACATAGGCCTAACTGCGTTCTAAATACCCAGCTATGTCTCTTGTATATAAGGACCTGCCCTCTAAGGTGGCTAGGGGCACGAGGTGAGATATGCCACTAAAGGTGCCTGTTACTGTAAAACCTCAAAGCCTTGAGTTTGAGGTGTCTCTCTTTGCAGAGTTTATTGAGCAACAACATGCCAAGAACCGAACCTACTACTATCACCGGCAGTACCGACGTGTGCCAGACATCACGGAATGCAAAGAGGGTGATATCCTGTGTATCTTTGAGGCTGAGATGCAATGGAGAAGGGACTAGTAAGTTCACAGCAGGGAACAATTGACTGGATGGCTTTATCCAGCATACCCCCCTTCCTATAAAGAACCCATACAAACTGGAACAAGTCTCCATCCTTTCAAATTCTTGACAGTCACTGCTAGCCCTTGTTCTTTCAGCAAAGTTGACCAGGAAATTATGAACATCATCCAGGAGAGACTTAAGGCTTGTCAACAGAGAGAAGGAGAGAGCTCAAAGCAGAATTGTGCCAAGGAACTGGAGCAGTTCCACAAAGTGGCTAAAGCCTTCCATGACCGCTGTGAGTGACCCTCAGTTTCCAGGGTTTGGGATCTTATGGCTTTTCCTAGCCACTAAAACCTCACCCAAATTCCCATCCTTTAACAAGCTCTCTCCACCCCATCTCTTCTACAGATTATGACCTGGGAGCCTATTATTCTGCCAGAAAGTGCTTGGCAAAGCAGAAGCAGAGGATGCTGGAAGAGAGAAAGGCTGCCAAGCAATCGGCTGCTGCCTAGGACTCCAAGAACTCCCGTGACTGGGTGCACCCTACCTATTTTATTGTCCTCTAAATAAATGCAAGAGACAAATGTTAACAGACTTAATTCACTTTTATTTTCCTTGTATAAAAACCCTTATGTGGTGGCCACAGCTGGAGCCTGGGTCCTCTGAACAGAGACTCTGGTGTGGGTTTTCACAAGATGGTCAGTGAATTCCTAAAAAGAGAAGTAGAATATTAATACAACACATTCCCTACTCTTGAAGAAAGAAAGTCAAAGCCAGCCAACACAACACCAGTTGAATCAGTATACCTGATAAGGAGACTTGGTGAACACAGTCTCTTTCCAGAGGTCGGGGGTCAGGTAGCTGTAGGTCTTAGAGATGGCATCAAAGGTGGCCTTGGCTGGGAAAAAAAGTGAAAGGTGTTGGTGGCTTGATTTCTGAAGATAAAAGTCCCTCCCACTAAGGAGCTGTTGCACTCCTAGGAGCAGAGTCAGTCACTTCGGTGACAGGTCCCATCTCCATCCCTTAAAAACACACCAAGCACCCATGGCCTGTGTGTGATCCACCTACCAAAGTTGCCCAGTGTGGCAGTACAGCCCCTGGCTGATGTGTAGCAGTCATCAATGCCAGCCATCATCAGTAGCTTCTTGGGCACAGGAGCAGAGACTATGCCAGTGCCTCTGGGGGCAGGGATGAGACGCACCAGCACAGAACCACAGCGACCTGTCACTTTGCAAGGAACAGTGTGGGGCTTGCCAATCTTGTTCCCCCAGTAGCCTCTCCGCACAGGGACAATGGAAAGCTTGGCCAAGATGATGGCCCCTCGGATGGCAGTGGCTACCTCCTTGGAGCACTTGACGCCAAGACCTACGTGACCATTGTAGTCCCCAATAGCGACGAAAGCCTGCGAAGAGGAGACTTAGGTGGAATGGCTGGTGGTGTTTCACAGAAACAGCATATCTCGACTCTAGGATCTGTGGTGCTCCTCTAAGCAAGAGAGGCCACTGCGAGGCCAATCCAAGGTACTTGAGGAACTCTTTTTCTCTCTCTCCCGGTACGAAAGTCACACGGGTGAAACCTAGTGTGACTATGCAGAGTGAGAGAGTTTTGCTCAACCCCACCACTTAATCTTAAACCTTCAACCTGCCAAAGGACAGACTTGAATACCTTGAACCTGGTCCGCTGGCCTGCCCTAGTCTGCTTCTGCACGGGCATGATCTTCAGAACCTCATCCTTTAGGGAAGCTCCCAGGAAAAAGTCAATAATCTCAGATTCCTAAAACAGATAGTGGGAAACATGTCACTAGATAGTAAAGGAAGCTATTGCCAAGTAGTCTTCTCACCCTGATAACGGATGTGGCAGCAGAGGTTCATCACGATAGCAACCTTCCCACCCCAAGCGATGTTTCAGCACCGAGGTGTGTCTGTACCTTAATGGGCAGGGAGAACAGGTAGATCTCCTCTAGGGACTTGATCTTCATGTCCTTAACCAGGCGGCCCAGCTTGGTGACGGGAATCCACTGCAGGAAGACGCCAGTCAAAAGGCTGCCTCAAGCAAGAGCGCATGGCCCGGCCCGGCCCGCCCACGGCCCAGACCTACCTCCTTGTCTTCAGCTTTACCTCCGCGAGCCCCGCGGCCTCGGCCTCGGCCACGGCCTCGACCACGGCCGCGGCCCCTCAGACCGCTGCCGAATCCTCCGCGGAAGCCGCCACGGCCTCCTAATCCTGGGCCCCCGGGTCCTCCGGGCCCTCCCGCTGCACCGGCGTCATCCGCCATTTGCTAGAGACAAAAGGAAGTAACTCAGCAGGACCCTAAACGCCGCGGCCGCTTGGGGTTCCGAAGCCGGTCTTTCCGGCTAGGGGTGTCTCGCTCCGGATGTCCTCAGATTTCCACTCCCCAGGCCCCACGCCCGCCCCAGCCACACAGACTCACGTGTTTTTCAGAAGAAGAAGAAGAGCAAGGGTGCGCGGAAGGGAGTTTTTATAGTGCACCAAGCGCCGCGATATCTCGACTGCCGGCGCAGATCATGCCGAGCTGTAATTGGCTGAGTGTTATCCCGCCCCCGCCACGTTCTCTCTGCGCCTGCGCGTTTTCCCTCGCGGAAGCCGCGACGGGGAGGGACTATAAAGAGCTCGGGCGGGCGCCTCTCGGGCCCAGTCGTGCTCACGAGTGTGTCGCGCCGTGCGGTCTGCCAGGTAGGTTGCGCCTCACCGGCCTCTATCCGCTTTCGCTGTTGTCCCGGTAAATGGGCGTTCGTTGAAAATCACCTTCGGCATTGGCTGTGGCCGGAGGTGAGATTCGGCGCCCAGAGCCACAGGGGCCTCAGCTCACCGCCCGCTGCCCCAGTGTGGGAGGGTGAAACCCAGGCCTCTACACTCCGGATCGCCTCGCCGCTCTGGCGGCCTGGCTGGTGCCATCGATCCTAACCACGTCATCTCTCCGCAGGTTCCACCGGATCTGGAGACTGCTACCGCCGCTTCTTCGCCCGCGAAAATGACAGGGTTCCTGCGTCCTGTTAAATAAAGTGGTTTAACTTTCCGTGTATGTATTTGTGTTTTGGGGTGTTCCTTTCAGTTTAAGTGAGATATACATTCGTGGCCAGGTGTATTGGTCCCAGCAGTCAGCATCTGGAAGGCAGACGCAGTCGATCTCTTTCAAAACCAGCTTTTTTAAAATGTGCTTTTATTCCGCCTACATGTATGTATGTATACCATGTGCGTCCCTGATGCCCCCATGGATACGACATCGGATCCTGTGGAACTGGAATTTCGTGTAGTTGAAAGCGTCCATGTGGCTGTTGGAAACCAAACCCTTGTTTGTTTGTTTGGAGGACAGGTCTTGGTCTGTATTCAGTGAAGGCATAGAATTTTAACAATCCTACTTCAGCCTTCCAAATGCTCAGATCACACCTGGGTTTCCAACTGTTTTGGACACTATACAGGTAGAATTAGGGAGTTTATGTGACAGCTTTAAGCCGGGTTATATTTTATTTATTTATTTATTTTTTGGTTTTTCGAGACAGGGTTTCTCTGTGACTTTGGAGCCTCTCCTGGAACTAGCTCTGTAGACCAAGTTGGTCTCGAACTCACAGAGATCCGCCTGCCTCTGCCTCCCAAGTGCTGGGATTAAAGGTGTGCCCCACCATCGCCCGGCTATATATTTTTTTTTGAGGCAGGGTTCCTCTGTATAGCTTTGGTGCCTGTCCTGGACCTTGCTCTGTAGACCAGGCTGACCTCAAACTCAGAGATCCATCTGCCTCCCAAGTGCTGGAGGAATTAAGGTGTGCAACACCACCACCCGACTATTTTAAAATTATTTAGAAAGTGACCACCTAGGGACTGAAGAGATGGCTCAGGCTTAAGAGATTGGCTGCCTTTTCAGAGATCCCAAATTCAATTCCCAGCCACCACATGGTGGTTCACAGCCATCTGTAATGAGATCTGGCGCCCTCTTCTGGCCTGCAGACAGAACACTATAATTTTTTTTTTTTTTTTTTTAATTAAATGGGGCTGGAGAGATGGCTCAGTGGTTAAGAGCATTGCCTGCTCTTCCAAAGGTCCTGAGTTCAATTCCCGGCAACCACATGTTGGCTCACAACCATCTGTAATGAAGTCTGGTGCCCTCTTCTGGCATTCAGGCATATACACAGGCAGAATATTGTATACATAATAAATAAATATTTGAAAAAAAATGACTAGCCGGGCGGTGGTGGTGCACGCCTTTAATCCCAGCACTCGGGAGGCAGAGGCAGGTGGATGGATCTCTGTGAGTTCGAGGCCAGCCTGGTCTACAAGAGCTAGTTCCAGGACAGGAACCAAAAGCTGCGGAGAAACCCTGTCTCGAAAATTCCAAAAAAAAAAACCTGACCCGACCACCTATACAAAATAGTGAACTTGAAGGAATGTGTTGGCATCTTTTTCCCTAGGGAGACATCTGTCCACCCCAAATAGGGCACCAGTGATGGCCAAAGTGTGTGACTCCACTGAACTTAAGCTTTGTGAACCAATATTCATTTCACTGAGCATATACGGCCCCAAAACAGCAGTCCTACCCCATCAGAGATGACCTAGAAGCTGCAATGATGGAGTGACCTTTGTAGTTACTTGGTGTGTGCTTTGGAATCTCCCAAGCCTGAAGCTGAAGGAGCGGATTGTCAGTGAATGTCAGCGGCTCTGCTACTGTTCCCATAGGCCTCCTTTGTATTCTGCTTAGTTGTGGTTATTTGGCCAGTGTGACCTCTATACTAATATGGAGACTGTTATAGTAAGGAAGAAACTGCAACATGTATACTAAAATTTATTAACGAGGTGGTGGTGGTGCATGCCTCTAATCTCAGCACTTGGGAGGCAGAAGCATGTGGATCTCTGAGTTTGAGGTCAGCCAGGGGTACATAGAGAAGCTCTGTCTCCAAAAAACTAAGGCCTTTTTTGTTTCTTGGTTTTACAGTTAAGTTGAAAAGCCTGGGCTCTTTTACAGGATGGCCTAGTCCTTGGGAAGGGACGATAATGGAGGAGAGGCTTCAATCCTGTGATCCTGCTGGCCTTGGGGAACTAGAAGCTGTCAGCCAAAACCTAGGCGGCAAGGGAGAAGCCCTAGACTACCCTGAGTTGAGGCTACTCTACCACCCACCTTCAGAGGGAAAGGGTAAGGTGGCCCTGGGCCAGAGCTGTGATTGGCCAATGCTAGACAATGCCACTGTGATGTCAATCCCCGTGTGCTGTGAAATGGAGACTCCTGACCGTTAAGCCTCAGTGGAGCTGCCATCCAGACACAGATCATGGTGAGCCCCGGGTCTCTTTCCACCTGCCCTGATGCCATCAGGAATCCATGGTATCTCACGCTTGAGAATGGATGCCAGCTGTTTTATGGGACAAGAACACCTTTCAGAAGGCTCTAGGTGGTATAGCCTGAGCTATTCCCAGCCTCTTCAGTCAAATCTTGGGGGAGTCAGCTCCCACAGATTCACCCTTGAAGTGGGGTCTGGTCCTTGGGGGCTCTGTAATTAGGTTTCTTCATGTAGCTTGCCTCCCTACCAAAAAACATTGCTGAGGTATCTTGTTGGTATGAGTGCTTGGGGGCAGGAGGTATGGAGCCTGGTCTCACCCAGGCCTTAACACTGACCTGGCCTTTGCAGAGTGGTGGATATGATCTCAACCTCTTTACCAGCCTTCCTGACTACAACTTCCTGTGTTCCGTCTGCCATGGGGTTCTCAAGAAGCCAATGAGGTTGCCATGCAGTCACATCTTCTGCAAAAAGTGCATCTTCCAGTGGCTAGCCAGGTGCCATTGGGAATCCAGGAGGGCGGGGGGAACTCCTGCAGCCAAGAATGGGAAGGGAAGGGAAGGGCTATCCAAAACTGGGTTCCAATGGCTATAAGACTCAGCTGCAAAATCTGGGACACTCAGAATGTGTGTGCCTCCCTCTCTGGTGTCTGAAGTCCCACCTCCTCGCTCTAGCCCCACCCCCATGATGTCTCCTCCAGCCAGAAAGGAGGGACTAGCTGGGTTGCCCCCATGAAGGCTTGCTCTGGAAGTCACATGACTTTACCACTTCCAACATCACACTGATACCTCTTTCTAGACAAAACTCCTGTCCATGCTGTAGACAAGAGGTGAAAAGAAGAAAGATGGTCCAAGTGAACAAACTCCGGAAAACCATTGGCCGCCTACAAGTCAAGGTAGCTCAGGGCATCCATCCACTCCTGTCCTGGGGGGGTGGAGCAGAGCCAGAAGAGTTATCAAGAAGCCCTTTGTCAGAACTGAATAGAAGGCAAAGGTCATAGACATGGTTAAAGACATGAATTAAGGGTCTACCATTTGCTGTGTGACTGGGCAAGCTGCTTATTCTTCCTGGGTTCCTTGGAACTTCAGGTGTAATGTGGGAATCATAAATGAATTTCAGAGATAAAGTGCCTGGTCACTAGCCCTTACTTTTCAGCCCTCTAACTTACAAAATGGAGAAACTTGGAATCAAAAAGTTAGCAGGCAGCAAGGTGTGGTGGCACACACCTTTAATCCCAGCACTGGAGAAGCAGAAGCAGACTGATCTGAGTTTGAGAGGGCCAGCTGGTCTACAGAGCAAGTTCCAGGACAGCCAAGGGTACATAGAGAAACCTTGTCTCCAAAAACCAATAAAAAGCTTATGAGGCAAGCCGGGCAGTGGTAGTGCACGCCTTTAATCCCAGCACCCAGGAGGCAGACGCGGGAGGATCTCTGTGACAAGAACTAGTTGCAGGACAGGCTCCAAAGCTGCAGAGAAACCGTGTCTCGAAAAACCAAAAAGCAAGCAAACAGAAAGCAAAAGAGGTTCCAGAGTTCACTTGTTCCCCTGTCAGGGAATATCATAGATTAGATTGTACAGGAGCCCCACGTGACAATGCCTTAACCTAGTTTAATTCACACCGGGCTTTCTTATACTCCCTAGTGCAAGAACGCTGCAGCTGGCTGCTTGGTGACATGCCCTCTGGCTCATCGCAAGAGTCACCAAAACTCATGCCCCTTTGAGCTGATGACTTGCCCCAATGAGGGCTGTACTGCACGGATTCTGCGTGGGGACCTGGATGAACACCGCCAGCATTGCCAGCAGGATGGCCAGCAACGCTGCCCCTTAGGCTGTGGAGCCACTTTGGCTGCCTCGGAGGGTGAGCAACACAACTGCTACCGTGAGCTCCGTGATGCTTGGGTACAGCGCCACGAGCGCAACCGGACCCTGCTACTGAGCCTGCTGAGGCGTGTGCGCCGGGTGCACCGCACCACCAACTTCATCCGCCGGCAGCTGGCACAGCTGGGCGACTTCCTGGAGGATGACTCCCTGCTTCTGAGTTCCAGGGCACAGGAAACTGAGGTTGCCCCGGAGGCTGAGATGTGGGGTGTGCAGGGCCAAGGTGTCTTATAAAGGAGTTAGATAGACGCTAAGCCCAGGCCTAGCCCACCTCATATCCTGTGTGTGCTGTTCTTTGTTGTCCTTGTCACCTCTGCTAACCTTCCATACCAGACAATGGCATTTTCCTCCCCCAGACTTTTTTTTCTCTGACTGGATCTACCACTGAGTAGACCCTGCAAAGCTGTTCCCTTTTTCTTTTTTTTTTAATATTTATTTATTATGCATACAATATTCTGTCTGTATGTATGTCTGCAGGCCAGAAGAGGGCACCAGACCTCATTCCAGATGGTTGTGAGCCACCATGTGGTTGCTGGGAATTGAACTCAGGACCTTTGGAAGAGCAGGCAATGCTCTTAACCACTGAGCCATCTCTCCAGCCCTGTTCCCTTCTTCTTGAACTCATTCTTCTTCCTGCTTTTCTCTCCACCTAATAGCTTCCTAGCTAGTTACACAAATAACTCAAAACTCTAAATCAAGAGTAGATGCCATAGCCGGGCAGTGGTGGCGCATGCCTTTAATCCCAGCACTCGGGAGGCAGAGGCAGGCGGATCTCTGTGAGTTTGAGACCAGCCTGGTCTACAAGAGCTAGTTCCAGGACAGGCTCCAAAACCACAGAGAAACCCTGTCTCAAAAAAACAAACAACAAGAACAGAAAAAGAGTAGGTGCCATGTCATTTGGTGGCAGTACATACTTTTAATCTCAGCACTCGGGAGGCAGAGGCAGGATGATCTCTGAGTTTGAGGTCAGTCTGTCTATACAGATAAACCCTGTCTCTAACAAAAAACAAAACAAAACCACTGGCTGATCTTCTAGAGGACTTGGATTTTATTCCCAGGTTTGATTCCCAGCATCCAGCTATTAATAAAATCTGTAACTCTAGTCCAGGGCTCCAGGGGAATTTATGCTTTCTTCTGGCTTCCACAGAGATGCAAGAAAAAAAAGGTGTGGTCCAATTATTGACCCATCATTATGTGGGTCAGTATATCCTGTAAGGTGGTCTGACACGCTTTTAGAATTTGAGATCTCTTTCCAGAAGACAAACTATGCCTCTGGAGGCAGGATCTCTATGCTGTCCTAGCTGTACTAAAACATTATGTAGACCAGGCTGTCTCAGACTCACAAGGATCCTAGTCCCTCTTCCAAGGCCTGGGATTAAAGGCATGTACCACCATGCCTGGCCACAAGTAGCTCTGTAGATTGACTTCATGTTTATCAATGTTTTTCTTGTTTTGACACAGGATTTCTTTGTGTATCTCTGACTGTCCAGGAACTCACTTTGTAGACCAGGCTGGCCTCAAACTCAGAGATCCACCTGTCTCTGCCTCCTGAGTGCTGGGATTGAAGGTGTATGCCACCACCACTTGGAGTGTATGAATGTTTGTATATGCATTCCTGGTGCCCCAGAAGTCAGAAGAGGACATTGAGTACCCTGGAAATGGAGTTATGGATGGTTGTGAGTCACCATGTGATTGCTGGGAATCAATCCCAGGTCCTCTTCAAGAATGAGTGTTCTAAACTGCTGAGCAGTGACCATTGGGAAGGTCCAAGAATCCAGTAGGTATTTCACTCCACGAAGCTGATGTCTCAGATGGTCTTCAGTATACACCAGAATCCTGAGGAAGTAGGCAAGGAAAGGAAAGGAAAAGGAAGGGAAGGGAAGGGAAAGAAAAGGAAAGGAAAAGGAAAAGGCAGAGGAAAGAAGAAAGGAAAAAGGACTGGCTAGTGAGACCAGCAAGCAAGCAGGCAAAGAGCAAGCACCCTTCTTCCACGTTCTTTTTTTTTTTTTT
>NC_022014.1:3324620-3325359 GCF_000317375.1 Microtus ochrogaster
AGATTAAGCTAGGTGCTGGTAGTGCACACCTTTAATCCCAGCACTCACTCAGAGGCAGAAGCAGGCAGATCTCTGTGAGTTCAAGGCCTACAGAGCAAGTTCCAGTACAGCTAGGACTGTTATATAGAGAAACCTTGTCTCAGAAAACCAAAATAAAAGAAAAAAACTTCAGATTACAATTGGGTAGTAACTTCAAATGATTTAATTAAGAAAAAGTTTCTACCCTGTCTCAAAAAAAAAAAAAAAAGAAAAGAAAAAGAAAAAGTTCCTCAGGAAAGTCAAGAGCTGATACACAGAGAAACCCTGTCTGGAAAACCCAAGTGAATACATAAATAAATAAAAGATAAATAGATAAACAAATAAAAGGTTTCAACCAGGAGGGTGGTGGTGGCTGCCCACACCTTTAATCCAAGCACTCAGGAAACAAGAGGTAAGCAGACCTCTGTGAGTTTGAGGCTAACCTGCTCTTACATAGTGAGTTCCAGGACAGGAAAACACAGAGAAGCCCTGTCTTGAAAAACAAAAAAAAAAAAAACAAAAAAAAAAAAGAAAGAAAGAAAAAATAATCTACCTAGTTAGTTACAGATGTAGTCAAGTTGAGAACCAAGAATGCCCATCACGGGATAGTGAACTTCCCAGATAGCTGGCTTCTTCTCACCCTCCTGACCTAAAATAAACCCCTGGCAGTTTAAAACAAAAGCTTTGTGGACTTTGTTTTGTTATTTTTATTTTATTTTTT
>NC_022014.1:3325929-3341371 GCF_000317375.1 Microtus ochrogaster
CAGAAGAGGGTGACAGATCTCATTACAGATGGTTGTGAGCCACCATGTGGTTGCTGGGAATTGAACTCAGGACCTCTGGAAGAGCAGCCAGTGCTCTTATCCTCTGAGCCATCTCTCCAGCCCCAGTACACACTCTTTCAAGAGGTGGAGGCAGATCTCCGAGAGTTCAAGGCCAGCCTGAGGGAGTTCTAGGACAACCAGAGCTACACAGAGCAACCCTGTCTCTAAATGGCCTGGACCAGAGAGATGGCTCACTAAGTACCTGCTACTGTAGAACTGTAAGATAATTCTGAAGCCATTTCTGACAACTCTCAGTCTCAGCAGTAATGCTCCCTTCTTCCCCTCTGGGAACCAAGGACCTAACAATTACCCACACACATACTGAAATGTTGGGAACTTTCCATCACCTTCCTGAGTCCTTGTGAATGTTCTCCAAATAGAACTCAGTTACTGAACAGGGGTAAGATAACCCTTAGGTATCGATTCAGCGACTGATGTTTTGACTTAGGCCCTGGGAAAGGGGCAAAGTGACCCTCAGATGTTTTCCCTTACCTCATCTGATCTGGCAACCGCTCTCTAGCCAATTATTGGTAATAGCCCTTTTGAACAAACCAATCGTAATAGTTAAAGGACAACCCCCAGACACCCCTTCCTTCTGTGTTTTTTTTTTCCTTTAAAAATAGCCTATACCAGACATTCAGGGTCTTCTAGCCTCCCGACTGCTGGAGGACCCTGTCATGACAGAATTAATAAAATCCTCATGCTTTTACATCAGCTGTGATGAGAGATGTCTCT
Organism: Microtus ochrogaster; assembly: GCF_000317375.1. Lineage (NCBI taxonomy): Eukaryota > Metazoa > Chordata > Mammalia > Rodentia > Cricetidae > Microtus > Microtus ochrogaster. The sequence goes on from NC_022014.1 coordinate 3,326,725, forward strand.
TGGGGCGACTCCTCCTCCTTGGTAATCGGACAGTAGGGTCCAACACTACCAAGTCTGATAATCTGAGTTTCATTCATGAGACCTACACAGTGGAAGAAAAAGCCTACTTCCATGTCTTCTATCTCCACACACACTATGGAGAGTGGGAGGTCAGGTGGCATACACACTTAGTGATAAATTGAGGGTATGGTATTCAGAGGCTGAAACAGAAAGATCGTGAGCCTGAAGCCAACCTTGCTACCACACAGTTCCAGACCAGCCTAAAACTAACTGAATACATAACCAGAATTTTCCTTAAGTTAAATTGTTTTGTTTTTCAAGACAGGGCTTCTCTGAGTAGCCCTGGAACTCACTCTGTAGACCAGGGTGGCCTTAAACTCAGTGATCTTCCTGCCTCTGCCTCCAAGTGCTGGGATTAAAGGTGTATACCACAACTACCTGGCTTAAATTAAATTTTATTTATTCATGTTTTTTGAGTCAGTGTTTGTCTGTGTGTAACACTGTCTGTCCTGGAACTAGCTCTGTAGATCCAGGCTGGCCTCGAACTCAGAAACCACCTGCCTCTGCTTCCCGAGGGCAGGGTAGAAACAGGGTGTGTGCGCCACCACCGTCCGGTTTCAAATATTTTTTTTAATGAAAAGAAAAAAGACAGCCTGGTGTTGGGGTGTTGGTAGCCCACACCTTTAAATCTCAGCACTGGAGAGGCAGAGGGCAGAGGTAGGAGAATTTGGTGAGTTCGAGACCAGTCTGGACTACATAATGAGTTCTAGGACAGGGTCTAAAGCTACACAGAGAAACCCTAGCTGAAAACAGAAAAAGAGAGGGCTGGGGAAATGGCTCAGTGGTTAAGAGCATTGCCTGCTCTTCCAAAGGTCCTGAGTTCAATTCCCGGCAACCACATGGTGGCTCACAACCATCTGTAATGATCTCTGGTGCCCTCTTCACAGAATATTGTATACATAATAAATAAATTTAAAAAAAAGAAGAAAAAAATAAGACAAAATTAAAACAAATAATAAATAGAAAAGACAAAATGGAAATAAATAATAAATAAATAATATTATTAAATACATAATAAAAAATGCAAGACGTTCAGCAAGTTGGCCGCTGCTTTCAGCTCCCATTTCCGGTCGCCAAAGCCGGTACCCACAGTAGTCTCCCAGGGCGCGTGCTGATGACGTCAAAGTAGTTGCAGCTCGTGATGTCATCAGAACGTGCCATGAAGTACAGAGCAGCGCGTTGTCTGTTTCACGCGGCCGAGGGCTGCTGAGCTTGGAGGAGTCGACTGCACTCGGACATGGCCGAGCCTGCGGCCGGAGTGAGCCGCTTCAAAGCCAAGTAAGCCCTGGGCGGAGGCGCCGACGGCGAAGGGAGACTGGTTCGCTGTCCGAGGAACCGGGAAGAGCCAGTTTAGGAGGGTGTTCACGGTGATACAGGGGGCTGAGGCCTGTGCTCAGTCAGTCCCCCTGGCTGTGTGCAGCTCTGTTTAGTGCTAGGATGGGAACAGGCCCTGCCTTTATCCGTAGTGTAGTTTCCAGACAGTTTTTACCCGTCGCTGAGTAGATTAGATTATTGTTAGCAAAGAAAGCACCGCTGTTGGTGGGTTCACTGGGTGCAGAGCACGGGAGGCTGGTTTTATCCTGATGGGCAGACTTCCAGGGAGTGGACTTGGGGCTGGGGGCATTGCGGGAGGTGAGCATTGGATTTGGGAAGACCAGCCCAGCCCCCACATACAGGATAGAGGCAGAAGACCTGTCACAGGACCTGGGCCAGGAACAAGTTGACAGTTCAGAAAGATGGGCAGAAGTCCTTCCTGGGCAGGGTCGCGGAAGCACGTGAGACGAAGGGAAGCTTTGAGCACTGCGATGTCACCCATCGGCTGTTCTAAAGGGCACTAGACAATAGAGATGGAAGGGTAGGCAGGGCACCCAGTGAGGAGACTGGTAAGGCCACTCCCCGCACCCCCCAGGAAACTGCAGTGGCTTGGCTTGGATCAAAGCAGTGGAGAAAATGGGAAAGAGGACAGCTAGTTGGGGAGAAACCAAATGAGGCTGAGGCAGGAGGAGGGAGACTTGGTAGTGTAGTGGCATGCTGGGCCTCACTGGTGAAGACCTCGAGAGTGTGTTACCTTTTTCTGGCCTCCCCCAGCTAGCAGGGAGCCCCCAAAAGCCTCTCTTCCGAAGCCTGGTCTGTTGCCTTCACCTTATTCAGGCCCACCTCTTCAAGTTATATGACGACCCCTTGAGGGCCAAGAGGCATGATCACCAACTAGCCTTGAGTCTCAACCTTTCTGTAAGGTGATGATAGCATCCACCCTCTGAGCTGTTAGGGTTTTTTTGTTTGTTGTTTTTTTGTTTTGTGTGTAGGTTTTTTGTTTTGTTTTTCTCGAGACTGGTTTTCTCTATATAATAGTCCTAGCTCTCCTGGAATTAGCTCTTGTAGACCAGGCTGGCCTCAAACTCACGGAGATCCACCTGCCTCTGCCTCCCAAGTGCTGGAAGTGCTGGGATTAAAGGCACTCACTACCACTGCCTGGCTGAGCTATTAGTTTTTATCTCTAGGTTCCTGCCGCTGCCTGGGTACTCTGCAAGGTCAAGGATTTGACTCATCTCTGGGAGAACACCCAGGACAGGGCGTGGAATGGGCCGAGGGACTTGGGCGATCACTCAGTATCGTATTCTCTTTCCAGCTATGCTGTTGAGCGAAAGATTGAACCTTTCTACAAGGGCGGGAAAGCACAGGTAACTATCTCCACGGGCAGTTAGGGGGCAAAGGGATAGGGAATACTGAGTGGTTCCTTGACTGAGACCTCTTTGTCCCTAGCTGGACCAGACCGGCAATTACCTCTTTTGTGTTTGTGGTACCAAAGTCAACATCCTAGATGTGGCCTCAGGGGCTTTGCTTCGGAGCCTGGAGCAGGTGAGGACAGGCTAGGCAGGTGTGAGAGGCTTGAGGGGAAGGTAGCATATTCTTACAGCGCTCTGTATTCCCACTCTGCCCTTAGGAGGACCAAGAGGACATTACTGCCTTTGACCTCAGTCCTAATGATGAAGTATGATGGGTAGGGGTGGTGGGTAAGCACTGGTACCTCCCTTCCACACTGAATTGGCAAATGTGTCTTATACTCTGGCTATACTGTCTTACCCTGCCCCCAGGTCCTGGTAACAGCCAGCCGGGCACTGCTGCTGGCTCAGTGGGCCTGGCGAGAAGGCACCGTCACTCGTCTGTGGAAGGCGATACACACAGCCCCTGTGGCCTCCATGGCTTTCGACACCACCTCTACACTGTTAGCTACAGGTGGGACCCCAGCTAGGTGGGGGCGCTGGAGGGCACAAGGGCAAGGACTCTGTACACCTTTACCTCAAACATATTCCCACAGGTGGCTGTGATGGCACCGTACGTGTCTGGGACATTGTGCAACATTATGGGACACACCACTTCCGAGGCTCCCCCGGTGTCATTCAGTGAGTGGGTCGGTGGAGGAAGGGTGGCTAGAAGTACCGCCCTTGGAAGTACGGCTAATTCGTCTCTATCTTGCTCCAGTTTGGTGGCCTTCCATCCAGACCCCACTCGTCTGCTGCTCTTCTCCTCAGCCGTGGACACCTCTATCCGTGTGTGGTCCCTGCAGGACCGCTCGTGTCTGGCCATTCTGACCTCACACTACAGTGCTGTCACGTCCCTCTCCTTTAGTGAGGATGGCCATACCATGCTCAGGTCAGCGGCTGGCCACACAGGGCTCGGGTGGAAGGGGAGGGATCTGGAACTGAGGGATCTATTTCTCCTCAGTTCTGGCCGTGATAAGATCTGCATAGTTTGGGACCTTCAGAGCTACCAGGCCAAGAGGACAGTGCCGGTGTTTGAGGTATAGCCTGACAAGCCAGGGCCAGTGAAGGGGGCAGGGATGGGAGTCCTGGCTGTATAGGCCCTGACCCTGCTCATCCGCAGAGTGTGGAAGCTGCTGTGCTGTTGCCCGAGGAGCCGGCACCTGAGCTGGGTGTGAAGAACTCAGGCTTACACTTCTTAACAGCTGGTGACCAAGGTGTGGGGAGGCTGGCCACATGTACATGAGGGACGGGGAGAAGCCTGTGGACCTCATCCCCCAACAGCCCTGTCCTCATATAGGGATCCTCCGTGTGTGGGAGGCTGCTTCTGGGCAGTGTGTGTACACCCAGCCACAGATGCCAGGACTAGGGCAAGAGCTGACCCATTGTACCCTGGCCCGCTCTGCGGGCCTGCTCCTCACTGTCACCACTGATCACAACCTGCTCCTTTATGAGGCACGTTCCTTACAGCTTCAGAAACAGGTTAGCACTTCCTCCTGCCGGTGCAGGGATTGGGGGTTAGGCTTCCTTTCTTACAGGCCCTCACTCACTGTGACCTTCCTATCTCCCGCAGTTTGCCGGCTATAGCGAGGAGGTGTTGGATGTTCGGTTCCTTGGGCCCAATGACTCTCATATTGTCGTGGCTTCCAACAGCCCTTGCCTGAAAGTGTTTGAGCTGCAGACTTTGGCCTGTCAGATCCTCCACGGTCACACAGGCAGGTCATGCCCTCTGACATCCCTGGCACCTTAGCCTGGCTTTGACAGCTTCCCTTCCCTGCCCCCTTTGTATAGTTCATCTCTGACCACTCTTCCCCTCTCTTCCAGACATTGTCCTGGCCCTGGATGTGTTCCGGAAGGGGTGGCTTTTTGCCAGCTGTGCCAAGGTAAGACTCCATACGAGATACAAAGGAACAGGCCTCCCAAGTGATGAAAACAAAGGCAACGTCCCCATGACCCATCGCCTTTCTTCCATCCCTACTGTCTGCAGGATCAGAGCATACGCATCTGGAGGATGAACAAGGCTGGCCAGGTGGCCTGTGTCGCTCAGGGCTCCGGACACACACACAGCGTGGGCACCATCTGCTGTTCTAGGTACTGGATCAGGACCGGACCCAGGGGTATCCAAGGAGGTAGAGGCCCAAGCTATTGGTTTCTAGCCCAGGGTAGAGAATGGGTGTGCTGGTTTGACCACACTCTGAGGCTTTCACAAGGATGTAGAACAGAGAAGAGGCCCAAGGAGACTCAGGTACCATGGCAGATTTCTTGGAAGTGGCCTTGGAAGGTGGACAACATAGGAAAGACCTGAGACAGACAAAATGGCACTGAACAAGGTCCTGCTGGGGGAGGTGACCTTCACTAAGAGCTTGACTCTGGTTGGAACCAGTTGCTAGGTGTGGTGACTCTAAGGATAGGTGGTGCAAGCAGAGGCATTGGGGGCGATGTAGACCAATCTACATCCTGAGACTATCCCTCTGGTCCTGATGATGGTCTGGAAGGCCAGAGCTTGTTATACTGCAGACAGTGTCCTTGGACCTGAGCAATGTCTCCCTTTTTTGTTGGCTACAGGCTAAAAGAATCTTTCCTGGTGACAGGCAGCCAGGACTGCACTGTGAAGCTGTGGCCCCTCCCTGAAGCCCTGTTGTCCAAGAACACAGCTGTGGACAGTGGCCCAATGCTTCTGCAGGCCCAGACCACCCAGCGCTGCCATGACAAAGTAGCCGCACATGGCCTCTGGGATGGGGTGTGGCTGATCCCTAGCGTGGAGTGAGTGTCTGAGTTTTACCACCTGCTCTCATCACCAGGACATCAACAGTCTGGCTGTCTCCCCCAATGACAAGCTGTTAGCCACGGGCTCACAGGACCGCACAGCTAAGCTCTGGGCCTTGCCTCAGTGCCAATTGTTGGGTGTTTTTTCCGGCCACCGACGTGGCCTCTGGAATGTCCAGTTCTCACCCACAGACCAGGTGCTAGCCACAGCCTCTGCTGATGGCACCATCAAGCTCTGGGCACTGCAGGACTTCAGCTGTCTCAAAGTAAGTGTTTCCCCTTGTCCTGTTTCCCCCTCTGGTAACAGTTCATACTCATAAGGCTTGGGTCCCTCTCTGTCTCCCCTGTAGACCTTTGAGGGCCATGATGCTTCTGTGCTGAAGGTGGCCTTTGTGAGCCGTGGTTCACAGCTGCTGTCTAGGTGAGTGGGCTAGGAGAGGGCTGGGGGTGTGTGGTGGGGGTCATGCCTCAAAACTAAGTCCTTTCGTTTTCAACCTCAGTGGTTCTGATGGGCTTCTGAAGCTGTGGACCATTAAGAGCAATGAGTGTGTGCGGACACTAGATGCTCATGAGGACAAGGTCTGGGGGCTGCACTGTAGCCGACTAGATGACCACGCCATCACTGGGGGCAGTGACTCCCGAATCATTCTCTGGAAGGTTGTGAATCCTAAGGGGTGGAATGAGGCAGGGCACGGGACAGCACTGGGACTTGTCTGATTCTAATTTGATCCCAGGATGTGACAGAGGCCGAGCAGGCAGAAGAGCAGGCCAAACGGGAAGAGCAGGTGATCAAGTAAGTCTGGGCTCAGTGGCACCTGCTGCATACCCTCAGCAGACCTCTTCATGCCCACAGCACCCTTGCACGTCTCCAGCATAGCATCTCCTAGAGCCCTCAGCAGCGGTAGCCCCTGTGATCCCTGCTGTGAGGCATAGGAAGCAGGTTGAGATAGGGCTCACACCTGTGGCTCTTGGGCCCAGCCAGGGTCTCCGATTGATGTCTTTTTCCTCTATCCCACCAGGCAGCAAGAACTGGACAACCTGCTCCATGAGAAGCGGTATCTCCGGGCACTAGGACTTGCCATCTCCCTGGACCGCCCCCACACTGTACTGACTGTTATCCAGGGTCAGTACCTGCCCCAGTGCAGGCTGGGGTTGGGATAGCCCCAGGGACCAACAAACCCTTTCTTTAAGCTGACTTCCCTTTCACAGCTATCCGGAGGGATCCTGAGGCCTGTGAGAAGCTGGAGGCCACTGTGCTCCAACTGCGACGAGACCAGAAAGGTTGTGGGCAAGCTGGAAGGGATCAGCCAGGGGAGGGAGTGACCTGGTGGGCAGAACATGGTGGAATGGCCCAACAAACGGAGTGTCTGTCCCTATACTCACAGAGGCCCTGCTGCGCTTCTGTGTCACGTGGAACACCAACTCCAGACACTGTCACGACGCCCAGGCTGTGCTGGGTGTGCTGCTGCGGCATGAGGCCCCCGAGGAGCTGCTGGCCTATGACGGGGTGCGGGGTACACTGGAGGCCCTGCTGCCCTATACCGGTATGGGACATGGCCTTAGACCCCGGGACGCCCCTGGTGGGTTCGCAGATAGCCCCCTCTTCCCCAGCCCCAACTCCTCTGTCTTCCTCCAGAGCGGCACTTTCAGCGGCTTAGCCGGACACTACAAGCAGCCACCTTCTTGGACTTCTTGTGGCACAACATGAAGCTGTCCCCACTCCCTGCTGTTCCCCCAGCCCTGTGAGGCACATAAAAGTTGCACTTTTCTATCTTGGCTTCTCATGTGAATCTGACCAATCTCCCCCAAAATCACTGGCCACATTGGTCCACCGTAATTTCAATTGTAGAAGTTCAAGCCCTCCCACCCCATTTCAAGCCCTCACGGCACAATGAGATTAGGTGAAATCATTCCACTTTTATTTAGAGAAAATGGGAAGTTGTGGCCCCTTGGCCCTGTCATCCATCCAGCCCCACCCTCTTGGCAGGTCTGGATCCCTGCTTTGCTTGTTGTTGGGGTTGACAATACAACCTCTCTGCAGGGCTACACAAATCCTCAAAGGGAACCCAGGGTCCTTTGGTCCTGTCCCAGTGCCCTGCGGGTGATGGTGCAGCATCGACTTTGAATGGCACTCACACAGGGGCGAGTTGGTACTACAGGGGGAACAGGCCTGTCTGCAGCCACCTTGTCTTCCCTGCCATCTGGGAGCCCTGGCCTGCCCAGGAGAGAACCCAGCTCTTCAGGCTGCAGCAGCACCGCAGGAAACAGACCTTCCTGGCCATTGTACCTACGAGAAAGGCAGGGCTTGGTTAAGGATTTACCTGATGTGCCCCTCCTGCCAGGCAGCATCTGCCATTGCTCCAACACACGCACGCACACACGTGTGTGAGCACACTCACTGTACCTGCACAGCCACCAGCCGCGGTCTGAGGGTTCCAGCACATGCACGCGTGCCCCTGCAGGCACTGATAGCTCATCAGTACGACTGCCCTCATAGGCCTGAGTAGCACAGAACTGCATCCCTAGGATGGGTGTTTGGGGGTCACTGGAACTGTAAGGCCAGAGTCCTGACCTTTCTCCTGGTGCTCCACTGTCACCTCCCTCCTGAGCTTGCTCTCAGCCTTGCTGCAGGTCCATTCTTAGTGGTGAGCTTATGGTAGGGATGGTCTCATACCTCTGCATTGCAAAGCCAGGGCTGATTCCTGGTCCTGGCCTAGGGCTCCCTCCTCCAGGTAGGGAGCTGGAAACCAGGCCGTCTGCTGATCCTTATTCTCCACCAGCCACCAGCCTGTTCAAGAGGCCAGGAAAGGGCTCAGATGCCAAGGCCTGTACCCATCTTGGTCAGAGAGCAGATGTTTTGTTTATTTTGTTTTTGGAACTCGCTGTAGACCAGACTGGCCCTGAACTCTCAGAGATCCACCTGCCTCTGCCTTAGGTGCTTGGATTAAAGGCATGCGCCACCATCACCCAGTTGTCCCCAGGTTCTTAATACTGTGGCCCTACCTGATGGATGTCGAAGTAATACATCCAGAATTTCTTGAGCCTGTGTGTGAAAAGGCCTGTCTCTTGTGTCATGGGTGTAGAATGGCTGTAAACAGCGCATGCTCTGAGCCTCCAGGCTATGAATGGTAAGGCTGCTTGCGGGTTGAGATAATGGCTCCTCTGGTGTGGGCAGGATCACCAGGCTGGGTAGGGCAGCCAGCACGTGTGAAAAATGAGAAGACAGGATGGGAACCCCTCTCCCCACCTATGCATTGGCCAGCCCAGCCTTCTCATCCGCCCTTCCAACAAGTGCATGGGCTGGGAGAAGGGTGCATATTAGTCACCTGCCCGGAGGCAGCATAGGCTCCAGATCCAGAGGTCTGGGTGCGAAGAAGTCACTGAGCGTCGAGCTTCTCAATACGTGCTCGGAGGTTGCCAGCAGTGCCTGTACGTAGGTCTTCAGCAGCCGCAACCGCGCCAGGCCTCGGCCAGTATGCCCCCGGCGCGTCAGCAGTGGAGCGTCTGCCCGGGTACCACAGAAACACACTGGGACCAGGCCCCCACTCTTGTTTGCCAGACCTACCCTGTAACCACCCTGTAACCCCTGTAGGCCTGACCAGGAAGCTTGGGAAGAACGCGGTCAGATCTCCGGAGCAGGCCCGCCTCCACCGGGAAGATTTTCTTAAGGCTCTTCTGAGGGGGAGAAGCAGGCCTCAGTCTCCAAAAGTGGAGAGAACCCCAGGGAGAGGGAGGGAGGGTCCCTGGAAGAGTTCCTACAAGCAGGCAGGGAGGTCGTGTATCTAGAGGCCTCTGGATTGGGGGGTGAGCCCCCCATTTGAAGTAGTCCCAGTGTTACTCACCTGGAGCTGCCTGAACTCATCCCAGCTCCTGCGAACAGACGAGTCACTGTCGTCTGACCAGCGCACGGAGAAGACAAATGTCTGCGTGAGGAAAAGTGGAGGTGCTATTTCCCCTCAGACTTTGTCACCTTACCCTTCGGGCAGGGGAGGAGGGCGGGCCGTGTGGTCCTACCTGGAGTCGCTCCATCTGTACCAGGGCTACCGCATGCGCTGATACCGGGTGTCGTGGACCTGCCATTGTGCCTTCTGCTGGGTGCTCGAAGGGGCTCAGAGCAGCCGGAAGAAGTGAAATGGAATTTCCCCGCACTGCCCTAAACCCGAGTCCCTGCAGAGCGTTCACACCTGGAAACTTCTCAGTTCCTGGTTGTTCTTCAAGCACAAAATCTAAGGATTCATCACAGGAGTACTAGTGCTGGGGGAGGGGCAAGCCGGGCCAGGTGGAGGATAAATGAAGTCCTTTGTACTGGAACTGCCACCGGGGGCCTCTCCTCCCCTAGCCAGCTGAAGAAAGGAGGTAGGCAGTTCCTTGACCAAGTGCTGCCTCAGCCTCACCTGCCCCCTCGGCCTCTTCCCCGCCCTGCTGTTACCTCCTCCCAAGGTGTGCCTAACAGCATGGTTTTTAAATTTGCCTGTGGGGCCATATGCTGCTGTCCTCAAGCCAACTATTTCACCCCTGGGTCCTTTTAGGTCTGGTTTTTGTTTGTTGTTTGTTTTTGGGGGGTTGAGATAGGGTTTTGCTAGTTCGCAAAGGCTGGCTTTAAACTTGCCATATTCCTGCCTCAGTGTCCTGAGCAGCTGAGGCTCAGACCTGTGTAACAAGGCCATGGACATGAAACCTACCTCTTTCCTTGGTCAAGTCTTGGCATCGCCTTAAGCAACTGGTTCTTTCAGAAGCATTGGAAGATGGAAGAGCAACAGGAAAGGGCTGAGTTCCTACCACTAGGGCCTCACCACCAACAGGTGGCCTGTCGGCCCTACCAACCCTAGCGCCTCCTCTCACATAGATGCACAAGGAGGAGCCCAACACTGGCCAGAGGTTCCTCACAACTGGAGAGGTGGGTCAGATAAGAGCACTGGCTGCTCTTCCAGAGGACCCAGGTTCAATTCCCAGTGCCCACATTGGCAGCTCACTACTGTCTGTAACTCTAGTTCCAGGGAATCTGACATACTCACACAGACATACATGCAGGACAAACACCAATGCACACAAAATAAGAATTAAAAAAAAAAAAAAGCTGGGCTGGGCAGATAATTACAGGTGGTGCACACCTTTAATCCCAGCACACAAAGGGAAGCAGAAGCAGGAGAATCTCTTGAGTTTGGGGTCAGCCTGGTCTAAAGAAAGAATTCCAGGACAACCAAAGATACACACACACACTCACTCTCACAAAATAGGAGAAATACTGAAAAATAGAAATGGGATCAGGTCAAGACAGCTTTGTCCCAAATTGTCCAACGTCTCCTCCTGTTTTAGAGCAAATCCCAGTTTCTAGCATGGTGGTGGGATATTGCCCAACTCTGAATCCTGGCCTCCATCTTCCTCCCCAGAGTTCTGTCCCCAGTGGCCTAGTGTTTCTGTAAAATGCAGATAGCCTCAGTTGGTACCTCTCCCTACAGGACTGTGCCTAAGGGTCTCCAATTTAGGAGAGCTATATTTCCATACTCTATACATGGTTTTCACTAGTTCGGAAATAAAATTTATTCCAGTGACTGGGTTTTCCCCGTCTTCACCCCTGGTCAAAGGCCAAAGAGGCCAGGGACAGAAGCTTGTTCCTTGTTCTGCTCAGTGCCGGAAGCAGCGCTTGGAGCAGAGGACCACTGTACAAATATTTGCAGATGAATGAACACATGGAGGCAGGGGAAGGAACTCTTCCTGTGATGACCCAGGCTTTTAAGTCAAGTTCTTGAGGAGGTGCTGGTGGTGGCAGAAGATTGAAGAATTTAGCGTCATCTTCACTCAACTACAGAGTTCGAAGTTAGCCCAAGTCACATGAGACCTTGTCTCAAAAGAAAAAAAAAAGGAATACCTGCGGCTGAAATAGGCATAATAACTTTTTATTTCCAGGTTTTAGGTTGGGGACCCGCCCGCAGACTCTCCTAAGGTTCCCGGGCCCCAATTACTAGGGCAAAGGTCGACCCTGGCCCCTGGCGCTGTCTGGTCCGTGAGACGACGCCCCGCCCCGCGTTGCCAAGGCACCCAGAAGCGTTCTACGGCAGAAAGGCCCAAAACTTGGCCGCTGGTTAGGGTGTGAACCGAGCCATGGGGGCGACGCGAGAAGCTTCTCGGACCTCGTCTCAGCCCGAGTTCTCAGCGGGGCTGCAGCGCACCTCCCACAACCCACGACACTTCTGCTAGAGGAAGCCCGAGCGCCACCATGGACCACGCGCGCCCGGCCCGCGGCGGGCAGCCAGGCGCAAGAGCAGGCCGCCTGGGCTCCTGCCTCCCGCCCCGCCTCCTCCCGTGCCCAGGCCTCCCGCTCCGCCCCGACCTGGACCGCCGCCTCGGCCCCCCAGCCCCGCCCCGCCGCCAGGCTCCGCCTCCCGCCCCACCGTGAGCCCAGCCCCAGGCCGCGGTTCCCGCTCCTGCCGCCGCGCGCTGGCCTTGGCGTGCGCGCTGGCCCGGCCGACCTTCCGGAGCCTCTCTTGGCCCGGCCGTCCGTACGCCGGCAAGATGGCGGCGCCCAGCGAACCCGCGGGCTTCTCTCGCAGCGGTCTCTTCTCCTTCCTGCCCGGCGGCGCGCGCTCCCAGATGACCGACGACGACTTAGTGACTGACGCGCGGGGCCGGGGCGCAGGGCTTAGAGACGCCGCCGCCTCCGCCTCCGCCTCCGCCTCGGCCTCGGCCTCGGCCCCGCAAGGTTTGGAGCACGGGAAGCGGCCGTGCCGGGCCTGTGTGGACTTCAAGTCGTGGATGCGGACCCAGCAGAAGGTGCAGATGCCCCACCTGGCCGCCTGGTCGCGGTTCCCCGCCCCACACCGGGTTTCTCAGGGTTGGCTATGCCTAAACACGTCCATCCCCTCACCCACACACACCGTTAGGCTCGAACTTTGAGCTTTCAGCTACCGGCTGGCCGGATCGATTTAGTGGGCTGCCAACTGAAAAAGGGAGCGTTCTTGTCAATTTTATTTTTTTATTTTATTTTATCACAATTTTATTGTGATACTGGGAATCCGAACCCAAGTCCTCTGGCGTGCAACGCAAACAGTATGCCACTGGGTTGGAATTTTGTGGGCTTTTGGTTGGGGAAGAATGAACTGACCCTTAGTCGGCCTACTTCTGCAGCGGGACATCAAGTTTAGGGAGGATTGCCCACAGGATCGGGAGGAACTGGGTCGCCACACCTGGGCTTTCCTCCACACGCTGGCCGCCTATTACCCGGACATGCCCACCCCAGAACAGCAGCAAGATATGGCCCAGTTCATACATATATTTTCCAAGTTTTACCCCTGCGAGGAGTGTGCGGAAGACATAAGGAAGAGGTAAGTGTGCAGTATCTCTGCCAGTAAGGCCCCTGATGGGGGTCTGGCAGATGTCATAAGAGGGGCCTAGGAAAATGGTTGCAGGAGAGAGGGGTCACCAAAAGGGATGTTGGGTCATGGGAGCCTTCTCCTTTCTCCTCAAAAAGCCCAGTTCTGTGGATCCTTATCCTTAAGGTTTTTAGGAAGGGCTTCCTTCCACTTCCTAAAGATTGACTAAGATTCCACCTTGCCTAACTTCCCTAATCCCTCAGCGTGGTTACTGATTTTAAAAACGGGAATGAGCCGGGCGGTAGTGGCGCACGCCTTTAATCCCAGCACCCTGGAAGCAGAGGAAGGAGCTTCTCTGAGAGTTCAAGGCCAGTCTGGTCTTCAAAGTGAGTTCAAGGACAGCCAGGGCTACGCGAGAAACCCTGTCTTCAGAAAACCAAAACCAAACAAACAAAAAAACAGGAATGAAATAAACTATCACTCTCAATGGCTTAACCTGTATTTCTAGGTTGGACCTGTTGGGCAGTTGTGCTTGCTATTTGAGGTCTGGACAGTTAGGAATGAGGGTGATCTCTTGCTAACTGGGCCCATGGTGCTATGAAACACTCTCTTGTGCCAGGCCCCACCTGTCTCTACTCTGCCTGGGGCTAGAGACCATGGGACAATGCTCCCTGATTGTTGCAAGGTTGTAAAGTTGCCTGCCTCAGTCAGTACTTCTTTCTCTGGGTTCTTGCCAAGTCAGGTGAATGAGTGAGCAGCCCTGGAAGTTGCCCAAGCCCAGGAGACTCCAGAGTCAACCCTGCTCATCATCTGCTTGGAACACGAATGCATTCCCAAGTTTAATTCATAGCAGTGCCCCAGCTCCCTGTCTCCAGGCACTGGCAAGAACAGAGTCAACACCTCCTTACCGTCTTCCTGTGCTTCTCTCACAAAGGATAAGCAGGAACCAGCCAGACACAAGCACTCGGGTCTCCTTCAGCCAGTGGCTGTGCCGTCTGCACAATGAGGTGAATCGGAAGCTGGGCAAGCCTGATTTTGACTGCTCCAGAGTAGATGAGCGATGGCGTGACGGCTGGAAGGACGGCTCCTGTGACTAGAAGATTGTCAGCAAGAGCATGTGGGGCATCTGACCAGGATCCATGGGCAACCTGGCTAGCAAGGGAGGGACAGCCTATCGATTAAAGTGCATCTGAGCCAAAGCTTTTCTTCGGTGGGGTGGGGGAGGTAGGGTCCCTAGGACACTGCCAATGGGAACCTTACCCACAAGATTGAGAAGTGGAGGTACCCACTGTGGCCTCCTCAGCTAAGGTGCCATGGGACTGAAGGTGAGAGGCATCTTTCCACAGGCTGCCCCATATCCTTTATAATGCAGCCTCTTGCCCATTACACAGTTGGGACATGGCTGCCCATAGGAAGACAGGCTAGACCATTGCCATTCTACTGCATTGCCAGGGGTGCCTACAGAACTATGACCCTGGCAGCTCTGTGCCATTTCACCGAGCTGTCTATTCTGCACTCTGTTCCCAGCTCTAGGAGGGTTCTTCTCTGAGGGTGTGCCCACCGTACTGCCCACTGCCTGCCTGGCACATGTTCTTCCACAGCTGTGACATGCCTGACAGCAGATGATCCTGAGTATCTGCTCCCTTAGGAGTTGGAGACCAAAATAAAATGAAGTAACGTAGGGCCTGATCTTTGTGTGCTTTGTACTGATGGACGGGCCTGCTTTTGCTTTTCTGTGATTGGTTGGAT
>NC_022014.1:3342462-3357994 GCF_000317375.1 Microtus ochrogaster
AAAAAAAAAAAAAAAAAAACCTCAAAACTTGGGGCTGGAGAGATGGCTCAGAGGTTAAGAGCACTTACTGCTCTTCCAGAAGTCCTGAGTTCAATTCCCAGCAACCACATGGTGGCTCGCAACCATCTGAAATGAGATCTGGAGTGCAGAAGATACGTGGAATGTTGTATATATAATAAATAAATCTTTAAAAAAAAGCCTCAAGGGCTGGATAGCTCACAACCATCTATAATGAGGTCTGGTGCCCTCTTCTGGCCTGCAGGCATACACACAGAATATTGTATACATAAATAAATATTTTAAAAAAAAACCTCAAAACTTTCATTTTGTCCCTGTTCACAGGGCATCCACAAGACAAGTGAAGCTGTAGTGTAAAGTAAGGTTATGGTCTGAGCTGTCAGTGGTCAGCACATAGAGAGGCAACACAGGAATACAAGCCCAGCATGATGGTACACACTTTAATCCCAGTTCCTCATAGTGAGACCCTGTCATCAGAGGGATGGATCACAAGCCTATAGATCTGGCAAATGGAGGACAGGAAAGGGCTTTCAAGAAGAACCTCATAGGGGCTGGAGAGATGGCTTAGTGGTTAAGATCACTTACTGCTCTTCCAGAGGTCCTGAGTTCAATTCCCAGCAACCACATGGTGGCTCACAACCATCTGTACTGAGGTCTGGTGCCCTCCTCTGGTGTGTGGGCATACATGGAGGCAGAATGTTGTATTTATTTAAATAATTAATTAAATAAATAAATTTATTTAAATAAATCTAAATTTTTTCTTAAATTTCATCTCACTTTATTTTTTTTTTATTTTTTTATTTTTTTGGTTTTTTTTCAAGACAGGGTCTCTCTGGTTTTGGAGCCTGTCCTGGAACTAGCTCTTGTAGACCAGGCTGGTCTCAAACTCCCAGAGATCCGCCTGCCTCTGCCTCCTGAGTGCTGGGATTAAAGGCATGCGCCACCACCACCTGGCTAAAAAATTTTTTTTAAAAAAAAAGAGGCTCACGATGGCTAGGGATGTAGCTCTGAGGGGAAATGCTTGCCTGGCATGCATAATACCCCGGGGTTCTATTCCCAGCAATGGGAAAATAAGAAGGCTATGAGATAGACATTGGAGGTGTGAGCTGTGTGTATGAATGAGGAGAATCAAGCTCGATTCTGAAATGGCAGGCGGAGGAGCCCAGCTAGGTGCAGGGTAGGGACTTAATTATAGTGCAGGTACTGAGGGAAAAGGGGAGGGAGAGGTCCTAGAAACAGATGGGCAACAGCCTGAATTTGCTGCTAAGGGGAACAGAAGCTGTTTATTTGGTGGAATTAGGAATTTCATCTGAGACGACACCCACCCCATGCGTGCTAGGCAGGTGTTCTGCCTCCGGGCTATATACTCAGCCCAAGAACTGTTTTTCAGAGAATGTGCTGCATTTTTTTTTCCTGAGTGCGGATGTAAATGATGGAGGAAAAGGGGAGAATGGATGATAACACAGATCTGCCCACAGCTAAAATGGGATTCAAGGTATCGGGGAGTTGACCAAACTGGTGGGCTGCACCTGCTCTGTTCACCTGTGTCCCAGAAACAACTGGTTTCCTAGGGACTGAACACCACAGCTGCCCTTCCCTCTGAAGAATGAACAGCAGGTCACAGTGAAGTGCTCGGCACTGCACAGTCTTAATGTGTGTAAACTTTGCTTATATCTGGCTCTGTTCCCAGGGAAGACAGTCAGACAACTGGGGGTCTCACCCATCATCTTTTACTCTACCCCCGCTTCTGCAGTGACCATGAAGGTAGCGTCATTCAGTCTCCTACCAGCCTGGCACTGAAAGCATGAAGCGGGTCTGTGGGATTCCCAGCAGTGGCCAGGGTAACTAGGTAACATCTGGAACAAGATGGCGATGGCATCTCTGCTGCTTCTCCCCTCCTTGAACTCAGGATTAAATGGCCACAGATCAATTCTGGAGACCAGAGATGGAGAAAGCTTGTGGAAGACATGACCCCACCAGAGGAAAGGAACAGAGATGTTCAACCTTCACTCCTGCTGGCCACAGTGGTCTCTGCCTCCCAGACGAGTGTCCCTGAAGGCAAACGCCACTCTTCTCACCTGCCCCTGTTAGGAAGGTACAACCTGTGAAGGAGAAGTCAGAATGCAGTGGGGATGTGAGCCGCAGCAATACAAGTGTGTACCACATTTCTGAGCTGAGATTTTCTTCTTTCTCAGAAAGGGGACAGGGGCTTCTTTCCTTACATGTTCTTTGATTTTCTTTCTATAGTGATGAAAGGGCTAATGAGAAAGGCCCCCAGTGACTTACCCCCGGTCTTCTGAGACTAGGGGCTGGGGACTGGTTGTCTTTCCCTGAATGCAAAGGGCAAGATGCTAGGTCTCAGTTTCCCCTTATATACTCACCAAAAGGCCCTCCTGGTCAGAGAAGCACGTTGATGATGTGCTCATCCTTCTGTCAATGATCTTGGCCATGACAAAATCTGAGTTCAGTCCTTACCTTCTCTTGCCCACCTCTAAACCCCATGAGGACCTCGCTTTGTCTTTCCAGAGAATGTCTCCATCTCCGACTTTGTCACGCAGGGGACAGTGAGCAGGAAGGACGCAGGGAAGGGCTTAGGTCCCCTGCGCGTGGACCCTGTCGGGGGCGCTGGCTCGGCCCCGCCCCGCGCGCCCCCGCAGCAGCCGACGCGCGCTCCCGGGAGGCGGAGGTAGCGGCAGCATCCGTAGCATCAGCAGCCTCAGCAGCAGCCCCGGTTGGTCTCGGGCAGGGTAGACCGGCAGGACAAACGGACAGAAGGCACCGGTCCTGCCATGGAGGGAGCCTCCTTCGGCGCGGGCCGTGCGGGAGCTGCCTTCGATCCCGTGAGCTTCGCGAAGCGGCCCCAGACCCTGTTGCGGGCCGTGTCTTGGGTGAGTGGCCCCAAAGCAGGCCCCTTCCTGGTCCCCCATCTCTCCTAGCATCCCTGTCTCCCACCCTCACCCGCCCCCTGCCCATAGCCCCTCACCCTCCTCTCCGTCGGCCCCTCCCCCCCGACCGCAGGTTGGGGTGACGTCACATAGCTAGGCGCGCCCACCTGCGGGCGGGGGAAGGGCCGACTGTTACCAATAGACCTTGAGAGGTCACCGCTGGTCTCCCCCTGCCCTCAGTTCTTTAGATCTAATCCAGTTCCCTTCCTCAGCATTCTCTTCGTTTTTCAGGTTCCCAAAACCTGGAAGTGGGCATAGGGTTGCGGATGTGGTTCTCCGAGGGGTTCAGGGACTAAATTCCAGACGGGAAAGGGGGCATGGGAGCACAGTTCCTTCCTTTGCTGGATCATAAATTCACCAGGTTCATTTAAAGGGAGGTGGTCCTTCCTAGACCCCTTAGGTCTCAGTTGAAGGAGGGCAAGGGGGCTCCTGGCTGGTGTAGTTAGAAGGGGCTCATCCGGGAAGGCTTCCCGGAAATGGCATGGAAGCTGCAGACTAGGGGTAATCTATCCCATTGAGCATGTTTTGCCTGTCCTAACCCCTAGGGCAGAAGATTTAGGAGATGGGTGCCAAGTTCTGGATTTTGTCCAGCTGACACTCGTCTAATTTCCACGCCTGTCTTGGAGGAGGGCGGTTCCCAGGGTGGGGCATCCCCTCCCGGCAAGATCTCGTGGACTGAAGCAAGACTCTTCTGGTCCTGACTTGTGCATTGCTCTCAAGGGACTTGTCCATGCTGTGGCATTTTCCATGGCTACATTATCAAGAAGTTTGGGTGAGAAAGGAGTGAAATATGATTTGAGACTGGAGGACATTTCTTGGAGACACAGGACTGCCTAGACTTAGTGTGTGCTTCCATCCTGCCCCGGAGAACTGGTGGGCAGGAGGTACTGAAGTCAGACTAAACCTTGGAAGTCAGTGGTCACCAGGCAATGGTGGTGCTCGCCTTTAATCCTAGTACTCAAGAGGCAGAGACAGGCAGATATCAGAGTTTGAGGCCAGCCTGGTCTACAAAACGAGTTCCAGGACAGCCAGGACTGTTTCACAGAGAAACCATGTTTCAGATAACCAAAAAGAAAAAAAGGTCGCTGTTCAACTTTAGAGAGCCCAATTTTCTAAAGCTTTAGAATCATTGCTCTTGACTGATTTTTTTTTTTTTTTTTTTTTTTTTTTTGGAGCCTGTCCTGGAACTTGCTCTGTAGACCAGGCTGGCCTCAAACTCTGATATCTGCTTGTCTCTGCCTCCTGGGTGCTGGGATTAAAAACGCGCACCACCACCACCCGGCTTTGACTGATATTTTAACTGGTTACTCACAGAGGTCATTTCTGGTGTCCACGATAGTGGACACTCTTGGACCCAGCATTCCTAGCCAGGTCAGTTTACTTCATGTGGTACTCTAAGGAGCAGACACACGCAGCTGCCATATGCAAGAGGTCCAGTTCAGAAGGGGAAAGGCTGGCATACTTGCATATTTCCCTAGACAGCTGCCCCTTGGCTTTACCCTCTACAGTGCCCTGGCCTACCATAAGCCCGGAAGTCACCCATATAGGTGAAGGCTTCTGTCTTCACACTTTTAAGTAAACTATGGGAGGCCATAGGTTCCAAGACTTGCAGAGGAGCCAAGGAGCTATGGCTCTTAGCAGTCGTATGACCGACTTCACCATGGGAACTCTAATACGCCTCCTCTAAAGGGGATAGGAAGAGTGGTGTCTCAGATATTTTATGTTTATGAGTTTTTTCCTGCATGTATGTCTGTGCACCATGTGTGTGTTTGGTACTGGCATAGACCAGAGAGGGCATCGGATTCCCTGTCACCAAGTTACAGTCTTGAGCTTCCACATGGGTGCTGGGAATCAAACCTAGCCAGTGCTTTTAACTATTGAGCCATCTCATTTGAGCTCTGTATTATTGTTTTATTAGTGTCTTAGGTCGCCAAGGCTGTCTTCCTCTGATCCTTCTTTTTTTTATTTTATTTTTTTAAAATATTTATTTATTTATTATTTATACAGTATTCTGTCTGTTTGTATGCCTGCAGGCCAGTAGAGGGCACCAGACCTCATTACAGATGGTTGTGAGCCACCATGTGGTTGCTGGGAATTGAACTCAGGACCTTTGGAAGAGCAGGCAATGCTCTTAACCTCTGAGCCATCTCTCCAGCCCCCTTCTTTTTTTTTAAATATTTATTTATTTATTTATTATGTATGCAATATTCTTTCTGTGTATGTGCCTGAAGTCCAGAAGAGGGCACCAGACCTCATTACAGATGGTTGTGAGCCACCATGTGGTTGCTGGGAATTGAACTCAGGACCTTTGGAAGAGCAGGCAATGCTCTTAACCTCTGAGCCATCTCTCCAGCCCCCCTCTGATCCTTCTTACTCCACCTCCGGAGTGTTGTGATTATAGACATACAGTATTACCTCCATGCAAACCTAAGCAAAGTAGCGGTTTTAGCTACTCTGTAAATGCCTCTTTTTTTTTTATTTCTTTATAGACCAGGTTGACCTCGAGCTCGAGATCTGCCTGTCTCTGCCTCCTGAATACTGGTATTAAAGGTGTGTGCCACCCCCACCCAGCTTCTTTATTTTCAATAATTCCTCAATATGCAAAAGGGTGGGAAGATGGGTTAAATGCTGCAGGAGAACTCTGGGACAGGCATAGAGACTTGGGGCTTTTGATAGGGGCAACAGATGCCTTCGGGCAGTGGCATGAGGAGGCCTCATAGCCCTAAACGCTGCCTGCTGCTGGCAGGTTTTCTCTATTGCCGTGTTCGGGCCCATAGTCAACGAAGGCTATGTAAACGCGGACAGCGGTCCAGAATTGCGTTGCGTCTTCAACGGAAACGCGGGCGCCTGTCGCTTCGGCATCGTGCTGGGTCTCGGGGCCTTCATCGCCTGCGCTGCCTTCCTGCTGCTGGACGCGCGTTTTCAGCAGATCAGCAGCGTCCGAGACCGTCGCCGCGCTGTGCTTCTGGACCTGGGCTTCTCAGGTGGGCGGGGCCGGCGGTGAGAGGCGTGGCCTAATGAAGAGTGGGCTGGGGCGGGACCTGGTGCGTTGAGCTGAAGGGGCTTGAAGAGGTACAGTCTGACTTAATCGGGGAGATAAAAGGGTCTGGGGGGGGGCGTGACTGGTCCTCTAAGAAATGGGACCGGGCGTGGAGATTGCCGCGGGGCTTCTTCCGGGGAATGTAGCAGGTTTCCAGATGTGCCTCAGGATTTTGAGCCCGTAGGACCCAACCACCTAGAGGTACGGAGGGAGCCCTGTGTTGGGAGCGCCGGGGGTCTCAGGGCTCCTGGCTAACACAGTAAAAGGAATGTCTGACCCAAGGAGCAAGGGTGAGCTGCGAAGGGGTCTTGGAGGTCCTGTAAACAGGGATTTTCCGGTGAACCGGAGGGACCTTCTCTGGTTCAACTAGACCACAGATCCTGGTGGTAGAACACCATCTGATCACCAGTCCCACCTGCAGGTGTCTGGTCCTTCCTGTGGTTCGTAGGCTTCTGTTTCCTCACCAATCAGTGGCAGCGCACAGCGCCAGGACCAGGCACTGCACAGGCTGGGGATGCGGCACGGGCCGCCATCGCGTTCAGCTTCTTCTCCATCCTCAGCTGGGTGAGTGCGGGTCCCGTGGGTAGTGGGGCCTGGAGTGTCTCCGGGTTTGCTCCAGCTGATCCTGGCTCTCTCACCCAGGTGGCACTCACCGTGAAGGCCCTGCAGCGGTTCCGCCTGGGCACCGATATGTCTCTGTTTGCCACAGATCAGCTAGGTGCTGGGGCTGCCCAGGCCTACCCAGGCTACCCAGTGGGCAGTGGTGTGGAGGGCACAGAAACATACCAGAGCCCGCCCTTCACCGAAACCCTGGACACCAGCCCCAAAGGGTACCAGGTGCCTGCCTACTAGTAGCTGTTACGCTTCTGCCAGGGCTGGAAGGCCACATCACCATCGTAGGCCTCGAGGCCTCCTGGGACCTTTCCTGGGTCCTACCGTCCCAGTGCCAAGGACAGAGAAAGTGGCCACTGTGGGTCTCTGGGACCAAGGGGAGTAGCCTCCCTAGGATTCCTGGACTGTCCCCACAAAGTTTCCCCTAGTTAGAGGTCCCAGTTCTAAGGCCCTCTGAGAAGAAAACAGTACTGCCTGAAGTGGGCTGTCCTGGGAAGCATTCCTTTCATGGGCCAGCCAACCACGGGCTCACCTGTCCACTCTAGGGTCAGAAGTCCAGCGACCTTCCAGGGCAGGGTGCAAGGGCTTCTGAGGACCAGGGAGAGGGAGTCTATTTACACCCTTAGGTGGGGTTATGGCCCTTGTTCCCAGTCCCATGTCTCTGTGGACAGTGACTGCCCTGGCTCCTATCATTGTGGTCCACCCTGTCCAGAGGCCCCCCTCTACTTCCTCTTGCAGGATTCCCTAGAACAGCTCAGCCCTGTCGGTATTGTGATTGTGATTAAGTCTTCAGATTTCATCTCATAGTGCTCCCATAAGCTGCCCCCCTCTGTGTGGCTCCTGCCCAGGTGTGGGTGCTTCTGCCCAGAAAGGCATAGACAGCTATGAGCCTGGGTACCCACTCTTCAGTAAGACCTTCCCTAGGGAAGAGTGAGACAGTTGGGTACCTGTGTAACAGGCAAGACAAGCCTCTTACAAGGTCTCATCTGCCCAGGGTGTTGCTGAAGGGTCATTCCTGTAAATGGCTTAACCTTGCTTCCTGAACCAGTCCCCCTGTTCTATTGTCTGTTCCCTTTTAAGGCCCAGACCAGGTCCCTGTGCATAACAGACTACTCATGCATTGCTTGAAGCTGGCTTTTCAAATCAAGTCAAACCAAATGCGTTGCCATATCTCATTCTTCCAGACAAAATGCCTCCCTGTGGAGTTGCAGTTGAATGACAACCCTGTACGTTGTAGCATAGACCAATTATGTGGATATTTAAGTGATCATGTTTACAAATTTTGTATATATGGATCTATTTCTCTCTCTTCTGAAAGTCAGAACAATCCGTGATTGTGTATTTTCAGTGTCCCCTGTTAAAACTGCAACTTCTTTACAATAAAGACTGTAAATGCATTGACCACAGCTAAGGTACTCCTAGAATCATTTTCATCCCATCCCTGCTGTGCTGGGGTCTGGGGTCTCAGGACATCAGGACCCAGAATTTGGCAGGGGTTAGGAAGATGGAAGTTAGGCTGACTACTAGGTTTTAGAGAAAGACCACAGGACTATGATCCCTTAATAGATCACATTGGCCTGGTGAAATCTGCTACTCAGTGCAAGCCCTCAGAAATGCTGGAGACTGCTGTGGAGTATTAGCTGAAGATGTGTTACATTCGTTTATGCTGTGAAACCCGTGTTTAATGATACAAAGATGTGTCACATTTGTTTAACTCTATGAAGCTCTGTTATTTTGCCTGTCTAAAACACCTGACTGATCTAATAAAGAGCTGAATGACCAATAGCTAGATCGGAAAGAGAACTAGGCAGGGCTGCCAGGCAGGGAGAATAGAAGAGGGTGGAGTGAGAAAGAGGAGGATGCCAGGGGCCAGCCACACACCAGTGACAGAGTAAGAAGTAAATACACACAGATTAGAGAAAGGTAAAAGCCCAGCGGCAAAAGGTAGGCAGAATAATTTAAGAAAAGCTGGCTACAAATAAGCCAAGCTAAGGCTGGACATTCATAAAAAAGAATAAGTCTCCCTGTATTTAATTGGGAGTTGGGTGGTGGGCCCCCAAAGAACAAAGAGTAAAAATAGCCAACTACAGGAGATCCTTTCCTTTTGTCCCTTTTCTTGTTTCCTTTTGTCTTTTCTTGCTGTAGTTTGTGTACGTGTCAGTGTTTTGTTTTGTTTGAGACAGGGTTTCTCTTGTGTAGCTCTGCCTGTCCTGGAACTCTAGGCCAAGCTGGCCTAGAACTCAGAGATCTGCTTGCCTCAGCCTCCCTGGGATTAAAGGTGTGCGCCACCACCGCCCATCAAAAAAAGATTTGTTTTCTTTTATGTGCATGTGTATGTGTCTGTGGGAATGAATGTATGCCACATTTATGCTGGTACCTGTGGAAGCCAGAAGAGGGCTCTAGATTCCCTGGAACTGTAGCTACAAGCAGTGGTGAGCTGCTTCATGTGGGTGCTGGGGACTGAACCTGAGTTCTCTGCAAGAGCAGAAAGTGCTTTTAACCACTGGGCCATCTCTCCAGCTCTCACCCCCAATCCCCTTTTGAGACAAAGTCTCTCCATATAGCCCTGACTGTCCAGGTACTTGCTATGTAAACCAGGCTGCTCTAGCTACCTCTGCTAGGATTAATATATAATAAGTCCATATTTATATATTTAAATTCCATATAAATGGAATCACACAATTTTTTTTCCTTGAGATAGTCAGGGTCTCACTATATAGTCTTGGTTGGCTTAGAAATTGATGTGTAGCCGGGCGGTGGTGGCGCACGCCTTTAATCCCAGCACTCGGGAGGCAGAGGCAGGCAGATCTCTGTGAGTTCAAGACCAGCCTGGTTTACAGAGCTAGTTCCAGGACAGGCTCCAAAGCCACAGAGAAACCCTGTCTCGAAAAACAAACAAAAAAAGAAAAAAAAAAAGAAAAAGAAAAAAAGAAAAAAAAATTGATGTGCAGACCAGGCTGGCCTTGAATTTGAGATGATTCCCTTGACTCTGATAGCTAACTGCTGGGAGTACAGGCTTGCATCAAGCACATCAATCACCACACTTGTTTCACATGCTGCTAGAGATTGAACTCAGGACTTTGTGCAAACACTTTCCAAATTGAGCTACATCTAGTCTCAATACAAACAACCGTTTTTTTCTTTTCTTTTTTTGGTCTTTTAGACAGGGTTTCTCTGTAGCTTTGGAGCCTTGTCCTGGAACTAGCTTTTGTAGACCAGGCTGGCCTCAAACTCACAGAGATCCGCCTGCCTCTGCCTCCCGAGTGCTGGGATTAAAGGTGTGCACCACCACTGCCCGGCCCATCCGACCTTCTTTTTGCTTTTTTCGAATAGGGTTTCTCTGTGAAGCAACAGACTGGCCTGGAACTTAGAGATCCTCTCGCCTCTGCCTCCTGAAGGCTGAGATTAAAGGCATTCACCACTACTGCCAGGCCAGGCTCAACGTGTCGTGTGTGTCCTTCCCCCCCCCCCCCCCCCCCCCCCCCCCCGCTTTTAAAAATGTTTATCTTGCTTTAGTAACTAATTGACATGGTTGGTCCAGGCGGCTCCTTCCATTGGGTGACTATCAGTTCTGTTTTAGATCTTTTAGATGTTAGGGTGCTATTCAGACCTGGCTCATGTGAACATTCCAATATCCCAATGTCCAGTCTAATACAGGATTGTGGAGGGTATATGGGTACCTGGGACATGAACTTTGACCTCATTACTTTCTGGGGTCATTTTCCTAAATCTCTGACTTTATTTGATCTCTATAGTACTTTCTAGTTCCCTGGGGCTCTTTCCTTAGTCCTGTTAAGAAACTTGCAGGGTAGTGGTGGCGTATGCCTTTAACCCCAACAGAGGCAGGCGGATCTCAGGGAGTTTGACACCAGCATGGTCTACAAAGCAAGTTCTAAGACAACCAGGATTATGTAAAGATCCTGTTTCAAGAAAGAAAACAAAAGAAAAACTCAAAAAACTTTTATGTATGCTTGTACGTAAACATTAGAGACCACCTTGCAGGAGCTGTCTCTCCTACTGGCTGGGTAGGTTCTAGGAGATCAAACTCAGGTTGCCAAGTTTGGCAGCAAGCACCTTTACCCACTGAAACATTTTGCTGGCCCCGCACACCCCCTTATTTATTTACTTACTTGCTTATTTATTTAACAAGTTTTACTCATTCGTTTTATTCATTCATTTATTCATTTATCGAGGCAGAGTTTTTCTGTATAGCACTGTTATCCTGGAACTCACTCTACAGACCAGGCTGGCCTTGAACTCAAGAGATCATCTGCCCTTGTCTCCCATGTGGTGGGATTAAAGGTATGTGCCACCACCTCCCAGCCATGTAACCCTATTTTTGAAAGGCAGTTTCATTGATAATCAATTGTTAGGTCATGCATGGCCAGGTCTGTTCTGGGAAATCTGGGCAGTGCCTTAGCTCCATGTGGGACCCAGGGCTGCCAACCTCTTCCTGTGAGCAAACCCCTGCTGCCACGCCACTCTTCTAGGCCTCCTTGCACCCCAGCATACATAGTGCATGTATCCAGGCTTCCTGATACACTCAGAGGCAGAGATACTCAGGACACCATCTATGTGCAGTACTGTAAAATAAATTTATTTGAAGATAAACTGTCTTTTATAAAATGTCAGAGGCAATTTGAGATCTTAGTTTAACTTGTCTCATAAAAAGATTGAACTTCAAGTAGCACAATTTTGTGTGTGGTTTTAATCTGGAACATTCTCTCTGAAACAGCCAATTGTCTACACAGCACACTGACTCTGACTCCAGCACCAGTACACCCGAAGCTGTCAGCTGTGGGCTCGACTCAGGAGGGCTCTTCAGGCCACTGAGACATCTAGCTATGACCACGGGTTCAGTCCCGACATCCCAGTCCTTCCCTCCCTGGCACATTCCAAAACCCCAATACAAACCAAGATTGGCTCTCTTCCAAGCAGGGGACAGAACTTAAGTGATGGTGCACAGAGTAGACCTTCCCTGATGCCCTCCTGGCAGGCCTGGATAACCAGGAGGCCTGAGCCTCAGTCTTCCCAGGGCCCAGCCTAGCTGCCTGGCAGCTGGGAAGAGGAAGGAGGCGCTAGGGTGTGACAGCTCTTGCCCTCACCAGCAGGAGCTACGTAATGATCCTGGCAATGGCTTGAAGGGAGGGGAAGTCATCGTCCCGGGCAGTGTGCAGTGCCTGGTGGCTGCTGATGTCACCGTGTGCCAGTACCTGCTGGCAGGTGGGGCACACGCAGCAGTCCAGGCCCAGCTGTTGGGTGCTGGTCTGCCACACATTCTTCTTGTTCTTCTTAGACTTGGAGCTGGGAGGCTTCTCACGACTGCAGAAGTCAGTGTGTGCGGACAGCAGCTCCTGTTGTTTGGCTATGTCTGGTAGGAGTGCCAGCAGCTCACTGAAGATCTTTTGGAAGTTCTCCCCAAGCAGGTCTCGGCAGCTTTTGTAGTACTGAGCCGCAGAGATCATCCCCTGCCACCCAGAGAGCCACAGCCAGTCATTTTCACCCTGGGCAAAGACAGGCCAGCCTCCCAACTGCTCTCACCTCACCTGTCTGAACTCCCCTGAATGGCTCTTAAACTTGCTGAAGCAGGCCTCACTCTGCAGAAAGTCCTTGATGGACTGGATGAGCTGTAGGTTCCTCTCCCGGAAGTTCTCAGGAACTAAGTAGGCTCGTGGCGTGGGTGTTAGCCGCGGTCTGAGGTCAGATGAGGAGGCTTGAGCATTTAGGGTGACTTAGGTTGCACCCTCCCATGAGTACCCAGTGACCAGTGGCAGAAGATCAGAAGGTCATGGAGCCCACCCCACTTACGCTTTCATGGAGGTGGTGGTGGGACTGGGAATACAGGCTGAGTGGGAACTGGGCA
Source organism: Microtus ochrogaster (assembly GCF_000317375.1). Taxonomy (NCBI): domain Eukaryota; kingdom Metazoa; phylum Chordata; class Mammalia; order Rodentia; family Cricetidae; genus Microtus; species Microtus ochrogaster. The sequence continues at coordinate 3,354,941 of NC_022014.1, forward strand.
GGAAACTGGAGAAGCCAGGGGGTGGCTTGCTGACGGGAGGCACCAGGCCTGGTGGGAGTGGGGGTGGAGACGGTGTACTCTTCGAGAACACCACGGTGTTAAAGCCTGCAGGGTGACAAGAACCTCAGCGTGGTCCCAACTGGTCCAGTTTTTCTGAGTGCCCAGCCCTGTAGCAGGTTCAGGACCAGAACCCTATGTGGGGGACTCATCACTGTAGGGAACTCCTTGCCCTACAAAGCACTAAGAAGTAGTGAGCTGTGGCAGCTCAGGGTGGCTCCTGCATCCAGAGTGGACACAGCAGCACACAAGTTTCCTCTACGGGAGAACTGGGAGTCCACCACACATTCCCACCGTGGGCTGACCTCCTGCCTCACCCTAGGACGCTAGCGCTTCTCAGAAACCTGAGGAACACATACCTGGGGGAGGCATCCTGGGTGGACAAGGGCCTCCAAGTGATGGGAAGTCCTCCTGTGCTATGGGGCAGGGGAGGGGACCCAGAGGCCTCGGAAGCCCTGGAGGCTCCTTTGGGGTGCTCCGGGCCAGGGCTGGCCCCTCCGAATGTCCATTGACAATGGTTACTGGCACTTCAGCTTTGCTTAGAGAGGAGTCAGGGGCCTGCTCAGCCCCAGAGGGCTTTGGGATGTGATCAGGGGGCAGCAGTGGGGATGACGCAGCTCCAGTCTTCTCAGAGCCCACCTTCTTCTTCTTGCCAACCTTGGTAGAACTCTGGTTGGCAGTCGGTGCCAGCAAAGAAGAAACAGCCACTGTAGTGGGCACACTCCGAAGCTCCTGCACAGTGAGGCCACCACCCTCCTCCTCATCCACTGAGGCTGGGCCACCCTTCCGGCCACCCCTGCTCCCCTTCCCTGCCTTCCGGGGAGGCTGGCTGCCACCAACTACAGCCTGGGCCCCTGGTGTAGGTGGGTTCCCTTTCTTGCTGCAGCTGCTGTTCCAAGCTGAGATGAGGCTAGAGGGGACACTGCTGGGCTTGGGTGCCGAGGAAACCAAGGCAGGGAAGTCCTCTTCCTGGAAGGTGTTTTTGCCCCTGGGAGGACCAGGATAAGCCAGTGCCAGGCCCACAGAGCCTGGGGTAACCGCTGTGCAGCAGGAGGAAGTGGAGGCACAGAGACTGGGGAAGTCTTCATCCTTGAGCTTGGGGTTAGGTGGTGGGAGGGTGCTGGATCCAGGGAAGGGAGAACTGGTCAGTGGTTCATCAGCAGGACTTGGTCAAATCTGTCCTGTCTATCATAGACACCACACCCTCCTTCCCAATTCCCAAACATACTTTGAGGGGGCAGCTACTGGTCCTGGGCCTGTGGTTGGGAAGGCTTCTTGGCTTACAGGACCGTTTGTTGAGGCTTCCTTGGAGCCTACAGACATGAAATGAGTTCAGGGAAGTCTGTGAGAACAGGCTTGGGGAAGATGAGATGTTGACTAGGAGCTGGCAGCTTTTCCCACCCAGGCGGGTTGCTGTTACCTGTGCCTTCACCCTGAGTCCGAGGCAGGCGCCGGGAGCCACGGGGCTCCTCAGACCCCCTGGCTGCTGCATCCTCTTTCTTGGGCCTGCTACCCTCTTCCCGGTCCTCAGCCCTATGAGTATCCTCTTGCTGTTGAGCAGCCACGGAGGCCCGGATAGCAGCTGCCACTTCTCGGTCTTCTTCTTCCCTAGGACGGAGCAGGGGTGGGGGAAGACATCAGACTGGGCAAGACCCAAGGCACAGCCTCAGACAGGCAGTGTCTGGGCTCAATCCCTGCTGTAGCCTGGGCACATCGTTGCTTCGCAAGTACTTCCTGACACAACTGCATCCTGCTTCTGAGTGCCATTCCTCCCCCCAGATTCTGCTGTCTCTGGCTAGCAATAGATAAAGAAGAAAGAACATTCTACTTGCTGAGCAGACATTGTTGCCACCCTCAGGACCCCAGGAACTCTGGCTGGAGCCCACTGACCTCATGCCTATTCCCAGCTTGACTGCTGGCAGCTGCCACCATGTGGAGGTGGTGCCAGGAGAATGTCAGTGGTATGCAAATCCTCCCACCTCTTGTACCTCCAGCTTCCCCGGCGGTTCTGCTGGGCTCCACGCCCGCTGGCCCGGCCAGCTCGGCCCTGGCGGTTGTACCTGTCCACCTCCTCGTAGTCCTCACCACTGACGACTCCTGTGGTCAGTACATAGCTTGTCATTGTCCCAGATTAACAGAGCAGCAGGACCAAAAAACTGCTGTCCAGACCATACTGATGGCCATGCTCCTGTCTGGATGGCAGAGGCTTCCCCACCCCCAAAACTTATATTATCTGCAACGATAGGCCAGACACTGCAGAATCCAAACCCGCCATGACCTTTAGAAACTGGTGCCCAGTTAGTGCAAGGACAGGCCTAGTCCCTACCTTAGGAGATGGGAAATACAGAGTGGGCCTCAGTGATAGTCTCCTGAGGCAGAGAAGTAGCCTAGGGATTCCAGAGCCAAAGATGCAAAACACAGGAGAGGAGTGTAAGTGGACAGGAAAGGAACGAATTCTCACTAGGTTTAGGTGCTCAGGCTGAGTGGGTGCCTCCAGTCTGTCTCAGTTGAGCAGGGGTCTAACTGAGACCTGGATCTGAGGTCTGGGAAGCAAGGACTCACAGAAGGCCCCAGCAACTAAGCCTAGCTGAGCCTATAGGCACTTAGCTCACCCTCACTCCGGCGTGAGTGCCGTGGTGCAAAGCTAAATTGAAGGTCAATCTGCCGGTTCTGGCGTGCCTCAGCCCGGCTGCGGCTGTGGCAAGCTGTTTTATGAGCCTTGAGGTCTATCTCAGTGCGGAAGGCATGGGTGAACTGCTCAGTGCTGCAGCGGCCCTCCTCACACAGAAAGTGCTTCTCCCGGAAGTGTTCACGCAGGTATGCATAATCACTGTCAGACAGAGTCAGCAGAAGCCAGATCATCTACTGCACAACGGGTAACTCCCAGAAAAGTCCTAGGAGCATCACCACTACCTTCCCTGCAGCATCCCAGGCTCACCCACCTATAGGACTTCCAGGCTCCACCCCCTGCAGCAGCCCAGGCTCACCCACCTATAG